>NC_054757.1:13445719-13603219 GCF_018143015.1 Lytechinus variegatus
GTTTTAAGGTCTATATCTCGATTTTTCTTTTCGCTTCGCGCTCGCATCAATTATCTAGTTATATAGCTATTCTGTTCACGATTACAAAGACTGATTAGCATTTTCCATTCTTTATGAAGAAATGTCAAAAAGATTTTCAGCTTGTGCTTCGCGCTCGCATTATTTGATTGTTGAAATATGTAACGTCTTAATGACTAACTGTAAGCAGTCCTTAACAGGTACCTTTTCGATCAGTTCAAAACGTGCATTTAAAATTTCTGCTCGCGCTCCACGTTCGTTGCAATTATTTATTTATCTATTTATTTTTGTTAGATAGCTACTATTTATGCGGAGTAATAATTCTAAAAATTTGTCATAGTTGCAAAAATAAAGAGATACAGGAGAAAATTGGGCACTTGCTTTTTTATTTGGACAATTTTATTTTAAATTTCAATTCATTTTTCATCTTAAAATGATTTAAAACTCTATAATAGTAATAATGATAACAATGATGATGATAATAATAATAGTGGTAACAATAATAATTATGACAATAATAATAATGCTAATGAAAATAAAACTACTAATAATAATGATTAATGATAATAATTTCAACTCAGTACAATTCCTTTTATTTTCCATTATATTATAATTCCATTATATTTTATTTTCCTTTTCGAATAATAAACATAGCAAACATATAGATACATAATATACAAAGCAGTATAAACGTCATAATAAATACTTCAATTACAAATGATATACAAAAGTGATCGGTAAATGATCCAGTTGTAGTGTTAAAAAAACACATTTTGATAATTAAATAAATGAGAATTATATGTCAGAGTTAATGTATGAAAATGAGGGACTTATTAAAAGCAGAGCTTGTAATGGAAGGCCCTTCTGGAAATAAGTTTTGATTTTAACCATGTGTAATTAAATCAAATTAAATTAAAGTTAAATTAAATTTAATTACAGTAATAATAGCAATAATAGTAATAATGGTAATAACATCAAGCCTTAGATGTAGGTTTCAAAGGGACACATTTTGTTCCTACTCACACTCACAAAATGTCTTATATGTCATAATAATAATTGAGTGTGAAATCTTCAAGAACGACGTTGAAGAACAGGCAATGATCACGCTTCGATGATATATAATATCACGTGAATAACACGAGTCGAACTCGTCTTTTACCCAACAACAACCATGTACTTGTTGAATTCTTCACGACAATCAATGCAATTCAGTCTTAAGGAGGGGACCTGTTCAAGAGTGATCTTAAGCGGGTATTTTCCTTCTCACTAAAAACAAAATCAGTTTGAAAACTGTATTTCTAAACGGGGTTAAATTGTTGTGATGTAATCGTAATTATTCGTGGCTATAAAAATCATGTGACCTGAATTCTTTTAAACAAACACTTTAAATGTTGTTGCGCAAGGACATTCTCATATGGAGGGGGGAGATTGTTTGAAGGTGACATAATTTTTTTAACCACTTGAAATAATGGTGTAATAGATCAACACCTCAGCCCGCTCTTTTTGTACTTCTTTCTTCTGTCGCCCTCCCTTTTACTTCCTTTTACGTTCCTTTTTTACTTCAAAAATCAAGGGGGATTGCCCATGCCTCTAGTGGCGCCGCACATTATCCTGTTGCCTGTATATCCCAACCCGACACATATACACACCCTATTTTTCCTCTTTCAAACAACCACACTCCCCCACATACACAACATTCACCCTCAGTCACCATCCCACTCCATTCCACTCCACACACCCACAACCTTCATCCTCAGACACCATCCCACACACACACACACCACCCACATACACAACCTTCACCCTCAGACACCATCCCACATACACACACCTCTCACACACAACCTTCACCCTCAGACACCATCCCACACACACACCTCTCACACACAACCTTCACCCTCAGACACCATCCCACATACACACACCTCTCACACACAACCTTCACCCTCAGACACCATCCCACACACACACCTCTCACACACAACCTTCACCCTCAGACACCATCCCACATACACACACTTCTCACACATAACCTTCACAACCACAATACACAACCTTCACCCTCAGACACCATCCCACATACACACACCTCTCACACACAACCTTCACCCTCAGACACCATCCCACACACACACACCTCTCACACACAACCTTCACCCTCAGACACCATCCCACACACACACACCTCTCACACACAACCTTCACCCTCAGACACCATCCCACCACACACACCTCTCACACACAACCTTCACCCTCAGACACCATCCCACATACACACATCTACCCAACCAACAACCTTCACCCTTAGACAACATCCCAAATACAAACACACACACACACACCCACAACCTTCAGTCTCAGACACCATCACACACACACAACCTTCGACCTCAGACACCATCCCACACACATACCACCCACCCATGCATACAACCTTCACCCTAAGACACCACCCCACTCCATCCCAGCAACACACACTACCTTCACCCTCAGACACTATCCCACCCCATCTCTCTCGCATTCATCCTGTTCAATACTTATTTTAATATTCAGGAAAGCATGGACAGTCAATTTACTGCTGTTTTCATACATATTTTGGGGGATTTTGTCCAAGTACACGTGCAAAAAATGTCAGAGATATTTCATGCACAATTATATAAAGCAGGCTTACTCAAAATGAAATACTTCATGACATAAATAGTAATATTTTCTTTCGCCTAGCTTTGTACCTTTTTGGACGGTCATTGTGTATACTTTTTTTAAAAGAATGGATACAATTTGATATTCAAATTAACAACTGATTCGAAATATGGCCCTATAGGCTTCTACAGCCTTTTATAATTGGAAATGTGTTTTACTTCCATTGATGATGAGGTCATGTCTTGGTACACTTCCATTACTCTTTTAACCGAACTATGAGGCTGCTAGAATTTTGATACGAACCGTCGAATTCTGTTAGATCACAGTGGGTAAGTAAGTTCAAAAGTTTACAAACCTCATAGTCTCACACCTCTTGTACTCACTACTGGCGCTCTTGCTTCGTGAACTTTTCGCGCGATGCAAAATGGCTGAAGGGTATTTGACGTAGCAAAAGGTCATCTAGAGTACCAAGGTGTGTTGGATAACCAAAGAGATATCGAACTTATTACTCGAGGGGCATGCTTATTCTTAACGTCAATTCGATGACATTCTTCCAACTATTACAGAATAATGATGCCTCCATTTTCATCATGATCCTCGATACCTCCCTGGGAGTTCTGGAACGTCTTTGAAATAATCTGGGTGGGGTTTAGTTTTTCTGTTGGAAATTCGTTCGTGGAAGTATTTGTGTCAAGAGGTAAGGGAGTGTTCTGAACGAGGGGAGCCATTTGTGCACTAGTCATTTTAGGTTGCACATTCGTCTCACCTATCTAACTCGAGTGAAGGGTTTGCAAAGTTGGCTACTTTTCTGCATACCGGACAGAATTATTCAAGGTATTTTGAGCCCCCCCCCCATAATAACAATAATGAAATAATAGGTGGGTTTATAAAGCCCTTTTACCTGAGGATACAAAGCGCTGCAATTATCACTCCGGCTTTTATAGCAGCGCTGACCATATATGAGCTCAAGCATTCGAGGAATGTCTTCTTACCAGGTACACATTCATCTATCCTGGGTTGCGCGCAGCACAATATGGGTAAATTTCTTGCTTAAGGAACTACGGAAGGAGTAAAGTGTAAATGATGTAAATCAAAGCAAACCCATAACGAATTACTGTTCAGAAGTAAGATGATAATACTGTAATAATAAAGATAATAGTCATAATATTAATGATGATAATTATAATGTAAGAATAATAATAATTAACATTATAACAACAATGTAATGATAATGATAACAATGATAATATTAATAATGATCATAATAACATAATAATAATAATAATGATAATGATAATAATAACAATAATAATAACTTAAAATTGTAATGACTTTCCATCAAGCATGGTCACAGTGTTTAGCATGTGTTTTTCCAAATTAATCTGCGTGGAAGTTCATGCTTTTTAAAGATGTCCACTCTTAACACTGACTTGCTTAAACATATTTTAATTTTCTTTTTACTTCTGTCATCGAAGTTTATGGAATGTGAGGTTAAGAAGATAGATGAAATTGGCATTTAGGAATTTGGGAATTTCTTGAGTTTCTTTTGAAAAGTTATATGTGATATAAAAAGTGAAAGCCAGATTAAACAAATTTTTATTCATTTGCATTTGTAAATATGACGAGCAATTCAGGTTTATTATAAATTGATAACAGCTACAAGAACACGCGTTTAAACGGCGACAGTTTTGAAAGTCAGTTGCAAACACGTGTAAGGATTGTTGTCTTTCTGGCATGTATAGCACGCTGTCAGATTTCGTTAATCGTCTCTATATACCTACATCACGTGCACAGAAATGTTTAAAATTTCGAACCCATTTTCTCCCCCTCACAATCCCTTTCAAGAGGAAAAAAATTATTCTGTTAATAGACTCGGCCTATTCCGCTTGATTTTGTCTTTAGCGCGCCAAGCCAACAAAATGTGGATCACCATCAATGACATTTACTTCGTCAATAGTTGCTCCTATGGATAAAGAATAACAAAATCCGAATCCTAATGCTAAAATGTTTCTAAACAATAATATCTTTCACCACCGAACCATAATTTTTGTCTCGCCCACCAGAGATGAAGGCGAGACTTAGGGATCCAAATGTCGTCCGTCCGTCACAAACCTAATGACACATAACTCCACAACCTTAAGTCGCTTTTCAACCAAACTTGGATGGTAGATGGACTTGGGGGACCTGCATGTTATGCTGCAGTCGGAGGTCAGAAAGGTCAACGTTAAAATTTACATGTAAGACTCTCTTATGACACCTAACTCCGCAACCGTAAGTCACTTTTCAACCAAACTTGGATGGTAGATGGACTTGGGAGACCTGCCTGTTAGGCTGTAGTCGGAGGTCATATGGTTAGGTCAAAGGTCATTTTCAGGTTTACATGCAAGACTCTCTTATGACACCTAACTCCGCAACGTAAGTCACTTTTCAACAAAACTTGGATGGTAGATGTACTTAATCGACCTGCATGTTATACTGCAGTCGGAGGTCACATGATAAGGTGAAAGGTTTATTTTCAGGTCAACATTAAAGTTTAAGTGCAAGGCTCTTATGACAAGTGTTATTCCATCCCAGTCATTTCACAATGAAGTTTCGATACAATTCTGTTGCGTGCCCTCGCAAATCACGATATTTCTGGTTATTTTCATAAGTGGGCCAGACACAAAATCGCTTTTGCCTTGTTTATCTTCAGTTCATGAGCAATTTTCGAAGTAGAAATGCTGATATTTTTCAACGCAGCTAGCTTTGATTTTTTGCTTTTGAAAATAGCTGCTGACGAATTCAAATGACCTTCTATCGAGATTGTATATATACCATCAATTTGAAAATTGATGAAACCTTTTAACGTATTCGTCTGTGCGTGCATCGTATAATCACCGTATTTTTTGTTTTAAATCTGTGAGGCGAAAGACCTTTAGATAGGATTGATATGTTAAATTCATAAGGGCAAGTTTGCAGACACCAGGTTGATCGCTTCTCGCTTTAAAGTATTCATAATGCACGTATTTGCTTACTCCGTGACCAAGAGGACGCTTTGCATAATGAATGATATTTTTTGGCAAGCGGCGCTGGCCATACTTTTGATCTATTTGATGCATTAAAAAACTATTCACCTGACATATCTGGTATCGCTGGCGTATAGATGTGGAGAGGGGAAGGGACTTGGAAGAACTGCCCCCCCCCCCAAGTTCAACGATCAAGGGGGAGAAAGAAAAAGGAAAGGTTAACAGACGAAATACCTTTTTATCACTGTAAATAAATATCACGCAATTACGCTTTCATTTTGCTCGCTGGCTTCTCTCCCTCGCGGCTTCGAAGTGTTTCCGAAATGCGCAATATTAGGTCCCTTCTTTTGGGGGCTTAAAACATTGCCGTTTGACATTATTGAATAAAGGAATGAACTGAATTTTAAAATCGATTATCTTAATTTGCGCATTTAACCCAATAGAGGTATATTGATATATTATCAATGTTTTACCCGTCGAGAGTTAATTTGATTGTTTTTACGGGATCCACGACGTAGATACATGCATGTATCATTTTGAAAATTCAGAGGGTGTATTGTAAACATTATCTAAGTTCAAACAGCTAAGAAGTGCAAGCATTCGCAGTTAACTTTCTTTCTTTTCTATCATTCCTGGACAGCATAAGAAAATGAAAATTCAACCAATTCATTTTTACCTCTCCAAAAACAGTATTGTATCAAAACTAAAAAAACTCTCGAAAATTTCAGTTTTTATCATTCTGATCATCACACCACAATCTAACATCAGATTACTTTCCAAATATCAGCTCATCTCGGCGGGTAGAGGCAGTTAAATAATGGGGAAAGTCGGCTTAATTGAATACTGGATGTTGATCAGTGGGATGGATCGGAAAGCCGATCTCAAATTCAGAAAAAATGCGCACACTTTTATTCTTCAAAATTACCCACTTCGTTTATTTTGCCTGTAATTTAAGGCCCATTATTTGCCTAGCACTAATAAATAATGTATATTCTTGCCGCCAACAAACCAATGCCTCTCTTCTTGCCCGTTCAGTCAATGCACTGGATGGTATCCATAAATGCACAAAAATCAGCTCAACGTGAAATAAAACCTATTAAATCCGCGATTAGATCCGCGATTAGATCTCTTTCCAGTCTACTAGCAGTAACATAATATCTTGTGAATTATTCATGATATGAGGTCAAGGAAATGAAACCAGTTTGCCACAGATCCGTCTGAAGGTTTGATATAATTCTCCAGGCACGAGAGACTCAACCCTGAATATGTGTTGAATTTGAAAACTTAATATTTCCTGTCAACATCTACAGACAAATAACAATGCAATTAAGCCACAAACACTTTCCGTGTACGGATTCTTTTCCCACTCACGGAACAGGTGTTTTAGAACCTAGGCCTATTTTTGCATCAAGATAATAAAGAAAAGTTATCCTATTTTTTGCAGCCGCCTCACAATCTCTGTTAGGCATCTATAGAATGGTTCCAAGCATTCCCCCAAAATCGAGTCGCCATGCTATATTTCAATATTTTGACAACAGGTATGTTATCAGAGATTATTGTTTTATAACATGAGCCTAAATCTAGGCCGTTAACAAGATAAACGATTGTAAAGAATGTATAAGAGATTCAATACTGACACACAGCAAAAACTGTGGTGTAACAGGTGTACAAAGAGGATTACACCAGACATTTTGCATCAGAGTTAAATTTGTGATCTTAGTTCCAACACCTACATTAGTTTTAAATCCTAACACTCAATATTGTATAATGTTCCTAACTCTATACGGTGTGATTTCAACACTTTACGGTGTGGTATTCTAGGGACATCCAATGGTGTCAATTTTAAAACCAAAGTTTTTTAAGAGTGTAGAATCACTATTTTCAGGGAAATTTAGAATTAGAAGGGGCGCTGTGTGCGTATCAATTTTTAAGTGTCCCGGTGGTATAGATTATAACTATGCATACTGTATATGTAAGAATTGCAACTAGTAAAAAATTATCTTTTTGTGTAATTTTGTGTGCATTTCGTGGTTTGTTTTTCTTTTTGTAGTATCGCGTCTTTAAACTAACCTTATGTTGTCGATCTATGTCTTCCTGTGTAAAGCAAAGGACAGCGCTTGAAGTTCTCTCTTCTAGGGGATTTATCGTAATGATAGTAAAAACAAATTAAAGAAGAAGAGCTGTGATATAATATGCTGACGGATTAGTAGTGAGAGCCTCTTAAAGGTCAAGTCCACCCCAGAAAATGTTTATTTGAATAAATAGAGAAAATCAATCTAGCAGAGCACTGAAAATTTCATCAAAATCGGATGTAAAATAAGGTGGAGGAGCCGTGGTGTAGTGGTTCTGACTCTCGCCTTGTAAACAGAGGGTCGTGTGTTCGAATCCCACCGCGGTCTGGCGTCCTTTGGCAAGGCGTTAATCCACACTTTGCCACTCTCGACCCAGGTGCTAAATGGGTACCCGGTAGGATGTGAAAGTCATTGTAGCTTGTCCAGTATTGTGTGCGCCTCACAGGCGACTGACTGGAATACTCCCCAGGGAGTGGAGGATGTGCACACATTGTGTGCGGGAATGACTGATTGAATCCGATGACCGGGGTAATAATATATCTGTAAAGCGCTTAGAAACGTCGTTCCGATGGATTAAGCGCTATATAAAAGCGGATTATTATTATTATTATTATTATTAAAATAAGAAAGTTCTGGCTTTTTAAAGTTTCGCTTATTTTTCACAAACGGTGACGTGCATATACCTGTTTTGTGAAATTAAGCGAAACTTAAAATTGTCATAACTTTCTTATTTTACATCCGATTTTGATGAAATTTTCAGTGTTATATTTGTTGGATTTTTCTCTTTTTATTCAAATCAACTTTTTGTTGGGGTGGACTTGTCCTTTATGAATTTGTTAAAGCGAAACTGTTCTCAACTGATGTCAACCAACACGCTGTGTTGCTCCGCCATAGGTCCATGCCTTGTAAAATACATAAATACCCATTCTTAAAAAAAATAAGTTACGTAATATTGCCCATCTTGTTTATGAAGCTCCGGTGTCCATGTCGTGTTCATCGAAATATAGGCATGTTTTTCAACAACATCTTTCTGTTCCTTGACAAAATAATGTGCTCTGAATGTTGTGGGGTATCGGATAATTATTTCTCATCATTCTAGATCGGACACCGGTCATTCTGTAGAAAAATGGGACCAGCGACGCTGGTTTCGGACTAGACTGACCTGGGGACCATAAAATGTACTTGTCGGTTTTTTTCTGACAGTAACCATGGTAATAGTTCTTCTCCGCCAATCACAATCATGGGAAAATGTCAGATTCGACAACTTATTGGGCGAAAAAGGTTGATGAAACGGTTGCCTCATTCTGTTCTAGAAGGCTGTAGCACTTGTCCTTTAATATTCTTCGTGTTCACATTGACGAGAATGTGTTGACAAGCTGTTCTTATCCAATTGCGTTTTATGGCGTAATGACCGCCTATCACCATGTAATGTGAAAAGGCTTCTATATAGGAAACCTTATGAAATCCGTCGGATTCAAAACACCTAGCTGAATAAATTCAAAATGCAAATATATTGTTGTTATTATATAGGCTTTATCGAAATTGATGTAATGTAGGCCATTTTAACGTTAAGCAAAAATATTACCACGTGACAGTACTGCCACGTGACAACCAACACACGTGTCACGAAAGAATTACAAAACCAGAAAATAATGATTATTACTGAAAAATAAAAGATTTCTATATATTAGGAAAGGACAAACAAACTCCATAACTATCTGCTTAATTAATCTATAGGAGATATTGTGGGTTTTATAAAACGAGTTCTGATAGGCCGAGGTATTCATTAGGGAACAGAATGGAAGGCAGTGGCGTACCTATTATTTTTAAAGGGGGGGGGGGCAAATTCGTCCGCCAAATAATTTGACAAGCCCCCCCCCCAATAAATAAAAGGCATTCAATGTTGAATGTTTGATATTGAATGTTTGATATCTGATTGTTACAGCTGCACGTGGCACTGATACGGAATATGCTAAATTGGTAAACTTCAAGATAATGACTTTTTTGTCGCACTAGCTAGATTTCTCAATGTGTTTTTTTTTCTGTGTAAGGTTGTGGAAACCGCACTCTTAACCCTAAAAGGAATGGGGGCATGATGCTCCCCTCGACGCTTCGCGCGACATTTCTGGAACGCAAAAAGGTAGAATTTATAGACTTTTATTTTTGAAGTCTCGCTCAACTTTTGAGACGTAATTCGCGACAAACGGGTATAGCATCGCGAAGTCACGTGACTTTTTACGAGACGATGTCATCCCCAAAATGGCTCATTTTTATACTTTGTGTACAAAGTCTATGGGAGATGAAATTCATAAAAGGGTGATCATTTTTCGTTCAAATTGGTCTGCTTATTTGATTTAGGGTTTAATTTAGTTGTTAAATGGTCTGTAATAAGTTCCATCAAAATAACAATGAAAAACAAAAGATGAAAAAACAAAGAAATACATGAGAAATTCTAATAACAAAGAAATACATAAGGGAAAAAATGGCTTTCGCAATTTTTCTTTGTAGAAACCTTTAAATTAGATTTACAAAGATGACATCTGCAAAAAAGAAGAAAATCTGAAGTGATATTGGGTGTTAAATATGCAAATAATTTTTTTTCATGAAAAGATTTTTTTACTATCTTGTAGTTTATGTGGTAAAGAATGTGCGTGTCAAATTTCGGCTCGATCGCGAGAACAGCGGCCGAGACCAGAAGGGGGCCATCATCCCCCTCAGTTCTCAATACATCTCAAATAGCCCAGTCCTTTGGGGGTTAACATACATGGCATAAGAAATGCTAAGATTAGCACTTGGCATGCTAAACCATTGCGTGACATTGTCACGTGACACAGTACATTTAGCAGCTATGTACAGCATGTATGCCCTAGACCTATTATATACAGGGCTGTTTTAAGCATCATAATATTAGCCGATAAGTGATTACGTAGAGCATGTATGCCCTAGATGTTCATGCGAATCTATAATGCAAAGAAGACCTGGCATATCACCATACGGAAAGCTTTATTTTTCATTGATATTCCATGAGTGATTGTTTTGAATTTCGACTTTTCATTCACTCATAATCAATGATGTGATGATCCCCCCGCACCCGAGCGCCAATTTTAAGGGGGTAAGAATACCGAATATCGTCGTTACTCAAACATGATTGGTGAATACTGTAGCAGCTAGTGGCTTAATGACTACAAGTTCAATCAATCGTTGGAACGAGCAGCATATTTACTTATTTTTTGTATTAAAGGACGGTGCTACATGGGGCCTGTGATTTATCTATTAATTTTCAAAACTAAAAAAAGAAAGAAAAAGCGAGAGTTTAAAAAAAACTTCCTTTAAATTCACAGTAAGTTGTCAGGAATTTAATTTTTTTTACTTGAACATTTTAAGATGATGACTTTTTGTCACACTAGTGATATCTTTTTTTAATGCATTTTATGAGGAAACCGCACTCTTAAAATGGGAAATGCTAAATTTAGCACTTGGACTGCTAAAAAAAATTTTGGCAACTTGCTGCGCCACTTACCACTATTAATTTTACGATTTACCATAAAACCTTTGGGCTTTTACGGTAAATGTAGCTTAACTTTGGTCTCTTGTAAAATTTAGGTTATCTTCGTCTTAAAATTTTGGGCCGGAATATATTCGATTCTCCCGTAAAACAATAGGGTTTTTTTATTTTTGTTTTGTTTCCTTTTTTTAACAGGGTAAGGTCGTAAATTGGTGCTACCCATACGGATGACATTCAGTTGACAACGCTTTCTTGCGATACAAATAATTCACAACCTTAAATTTCGCCATTTTGCAATTTCGTTACAGTTTTTCGTGAACTCATCCAATTTACATCATGATTTCACAGTAGGCGTCATCATAATCTTTTTATCCTACCTTTTCCATTGCAATTATTAAATAGACAGAATAAGGAGAAACATTTCATGCTTCAGAAACTACAAACTAGATATTTCATGCATATTTAAACCATCGTTAAATAGGCCTAGATGCACTGCCTCTAGTCATAATTTTATTCCAGCGTCATTTTTGGTCCATTTTTTTTTACTTGCGCTTGAATTGAGCTGAGTTAAGGGTTAAAACGCAACGCTTTTGCTCCCCAGGGGACAGGAGCCGCATTTGAACACAACTCAATAATTCAAGCGCAGTTAAAACAAATGCGTGCGTGTAAATGTATGGAAGCAAGTTTGGAATTAAAGTAAAAACGATGTGGTCAATGTAATCAATCGCTAATATATTCTTCTATGATTGCTAAGCTTCGTGTAATAGGCACCAGGTTTTGGTATCATAATAGGTAACAGTTGGAGGGCAATTTGATCGAAGCATCCTTATAGGAATAAATGTTGCTTGCATGGTTGCGTTCACATTCTTTGCCGATTTTTTTTTCGGAATGGTACCAGAACGCAAAAAATGATTTTGGATCCCATTTTTTATTGACATACGTGTATGAATGAAATTCTATTTAGCTGTCTGTTGTCTATATTCTTATGGGGCGTTGCAAGAAACTTGCGATCAATTCAAGTCTATTTTCAGTCCCTAAATCATTCATGTATCTTGCAATTAATTGTAAATTTGATACTGATTGCTGGTCTGCTTTTTGAAACAAGGAGTGTAAACTGATATGATACAGCTAAGATTGACCTATTCGTTGTAAAATTACAACAGAATATTTGCGTTCGATTGCAAATATTTTCTTGCAACACCCCTTTACTTTCTTAAGTATTCATTCACACTAACATAAGTATTCTAAAATTGTGGCTTCTAATGTAAATCATTACTTGATCCTGCATTGTAACCAGCATCCAATGTATTTAGGTATAGCAGCAATGAAATTGTAAACTAAATGATGGTAATTTCGACAGATGCTTTGAGAGTCCATTTACAATAATATCCCAGCCATGGTGTAATTTCCTTCAGCAGTAAATTGAACCACAATGTGCTGCACCCAACCCAGGTAAGGTAAATGGGTACCGTCAGGAAGTAATTCCTCAAAAAGCTACGAACACCGGGATCGGTAGCCAAGCTTACACTCTTAACAATGTAAGGCAACATACTGTCTAAACAACACTTGGTTAAAACTTTACCCAATACTGGGTAGTTTAAATCAATGTGTGCTTTGGGTGAAAACTACACAGTATTAGTTGAAAACTACCCAGAGTTGGATAATTTTTTCTCAACCAATTGTTGTGTGGACAGCATGTTGCCAAACACTTTAAGGGTATACATGTAGCTGGTATAATATAGGAGCGCCTTGAGCAAATATCCTACTTTATAATCTTTATTCTTTGGAAAAGGGGTCAATTCATCAAAGCTAGATGCCATTCTTTTCCCTGTCGTCACTATGTCATGGAATCCTACCTATTTTTTTGTTGTTGACGGATGAAATCCTGGTACTTAAACGTTGGTTAAACAAACACGAGAACGCTGCCTTGTGCAAGGGAATTCCTCAGTTGTTTTTCCACCAGTCACTTGGAGTTTCAGCCCGTTACAAACAATACTCCCTCTTGGTGGTGGGCCAGCAGTAAAAAACACCACATTCTACACTGGTAACAGAAAATTAGAAAGAAAACCCGTATATACGAACTTCAGTGTAAAAACCCGTTTGTTATAAGAACACGATTTCTGATTTCTTATGACTGTGCATTGGCTTTATTCTTGTTTTGCTTTACTCGGTAGTTCTCTCATTCAGTATTTGATATTCCCAGCTTAACGTTTATTTTGGATTATCTCCTCTTGGCATTTTCCAGCTTGCATCTGTTGCTTGGTTTGGTAAAGACTTATTCTTCTCTTACAGGATGGGAACCATCAGAAATACGAGACGCGCTTAGGGGCCATCCTGGCATCGGGTTGCACAGCCTCAGGTTCTATTTCTTGGGACACAACATAGGCACATGAAATAAATCCTCTCTCATCGGCCGCGTCCCCATTCTCCACTGCACTCAACAGTTCTGATGTTTTCCACTGCTGGGTCCTGTAACACAACGGTAAGCGATTAATCGTACGCTTGATTTTCACGATTGTGGTCAATGCAACCAATCGTAAAAAGACGTTCTACGATGATCGCTAAGCTTTGTGTAACGGGTACCCGATCTGCAAAAGAGCCCTCTGTGTTAACATCTACGGTAGATTCGGTGCGCTGCCCCTGGAAAGCGTTCATGGAAGAAACTGTCAGTGATTTTCTCGGGATTATTTGCTCTCAGCCAATCATATGTAAGGATTTCAGTAACTTATAAAAATTGTCATTGGAGATCACCGACTAATAGTTCCATGAAATGCTCGCAGACACCAAATCACACATGGTGCTGTGCAGAACCTCCATGTCCCGATTTTGGACAGTGCTAACGTCACCCAGCGGCTTAACGACTGGGATGAAAGGGGAAGAAGAAACACTTTTCTAGTAGCTTATTAAACTCAACTTGCATGACATGCAGCTATCGTTTTTCATACTCGGTCAAACCCGTCGATAGCCTTAAAGCATTTTGTAAATCAACAGACTACAGGAAACAAAATACGCAGTAGAAATGTTTCGCGTTGCGTTGTCAAGCAAAGTCATTGTTATCTAACTTTATATTCCTTTGTTACTTAACCCTGGCGTTTCAGCAAATGCCTATTGAAACATTACCCTGGAAGGAATTTAATGAGAGCTCTTCTTTACACTGGATTCTTCCTGTAACAATAACTCATTTCGTTATTCCATTCTGCGCATGACCAGAAGATTCTGCGCATGATCAGAGGAAGGTCATTGGTACTAAAGTGACATGGTGCTTTCAAATCTGATAAGAGAAGCACCAACTTTGATGTCTTGATTATATAATATTCTTTGGAATTGTGTTTTTCATTTACATCCACAAAAAACAAGAATGCGTCCACGAACGACTTCAAACAACTTACACAGTTTGCCAAGTTCATTGTACAATATGCTATAATATGCATTCAAAGTAAAAATGCAACAAATACCTTCATAGAGTGATCATTGATGTGTTATTCTAGTCACCTGGTCTTTTCAACTTCTTTATCCTACTATGTAAGGCATGCTTACATAACATCTTGCTTTGAACTCTGCCTATCACAATGGAATGTAATTTGACCAAAATTGTCCATGAAGTTCCTACGAACTGGTCTGTTCAAAGCTCATGTTGGTTGCGTTTTCATCATTTTATCAAGAAAGGAAAATGTAGGCTTAAATGTGATTGAAAATACAAATTGGGTCATATTTAAAACAGTTCTTGAAGATCGCGCCGAATTTGGCACTCACATTCTTTACTGCATGAACTACAAGCCAGTCTAAAAAATGATATTTAAAAAATTTCTTATGACTAAAATGCAAATTTATTCGTAAAAACCATTATTCGCATACTTAACACCAAATTTCACTTAAAGTTTTCTCTTTTTTTCTCCAGATGTAATCTTTGTAAACTGATTTAAAAGTTTTCACAAAAAAAAATTGCAAAAGTTTTTAGAATTTCTTTTGTATTTCTATGTTTTCCACCTTTATTTTCATTGTTCATTTCAGTGGAAATTATTACGGACCATTAGACAACGGAATTAAACCCTAAAGTAATTAAGCCGACCAATTAGAATGAAAAATAATCAACCTTTTATGAATTTCATCTCCCATTGACTTTGTGCACAAAGTATAAAAATGAGCCTTTTTGGCATGGCTTTGTCTCGTTAAAAAGTTACGTAACGTCGCGATGCTATATACTCGCATGTCGCGAATTTGGTCCTAAAAGTTGCGCGAGAAATAAAAATGTCTCATCAAGGGACATCCAATATACGTCCTATCAGAGGGACGGGATAATGGGGATAAAGTGCCACACCGAAGGACACAATCTGATATCACAGCAAAGAAGGACTGGTGTTTGAGCATGCACATACATACCATCACTCACGTCCGCTCATCCTCACACAGTTATGCAATTTACTGATTTTTCGATTGAGCGATGGACACCAGCTCAACAAGAAATATGTAAAGTTACGCGAGCGTAAGCTGTATGTTTGCGATAATACTAATTTGAATTAGGACATTTCATTGCACCTGAGCATTTAGGAAGAGGATGAATATAAGCGTATCACTAAACATCATGCAATGCGATCGCGAAGCGCGGGCAGAATTTAGTATAATACTCACCTAAAAAGTGGACATTTCAAGCATCATTTCAATTCATAAACAGGGTAAGTATAAAGGATGAAGGAAATAATCCAAACACGTAATTTAAGTTATTGTTTATAACATAAAAATGGAATTACAAGCACAATTTGAATCATTGAAAATGATGTGTTTAAGCCTATTACCAAACAGATAATGCGAGCGCGAATCGTGAGCTGATTTCTTTATATCAAGACTAGTCCTGAAAAAATATCGGGCACCGTTTGAATTAAAAAAGAATAAAGTTAAAGTTTTAGCCTGTAGGGCCTTATGAGTGCCATGTCATCACGGAAAGGGGTCGAGAAGGGATCATTCTTGCTACCCCGAAGGTAATTTAAGGAGAAAGTCCGAATGCCGAATGCCCCTTTTAATGCGCATAATGTGCCTCTTTGTTGAACAAAGTATACTCTATTTTACGATGTGCCCGGCCGTCAGAGGCAAAAAAATACATCAAATAAACAATTGTATTTTGGGGAGCAAAATGGGGGGGGGGGGGGGTGTCCCCTTGTCCCCTTCGTCTGGTTCCGCAGCCACTGTCATAAGATACACATCTTTCCTGTGCTTCAATATTCATCTTTAATACACCTTGAAATTATAAGGACATGCCAAACTTGGTTAAAACGCTCTTAATCTAGGCTACCCTCTAGAATCTCAAGGGATTAAACAGGGGCAGGTGTTTGATGAAATGAATTTGAATTGACGATTAGGTAAATATTCAATAATCAAGAAAACATTTACTTTGATTATATCGCATTAATTAGTGTTATGAAGGTGGGCGAACGTTGCGCCCACTCTAGTCGTTCTGAAAGAGATCTTCATCAGACGTCAACGTGAGCGAAGCCTAGTGTGTCTTTTACTGTCTCACCTTAATCTCAACTGGATTTCCCTTGACTTTAGCATTTATTTACTTCGGTATTCAACTTAATTAAACATCAAATCTAGACTGTGGATCTCACTCCAATATCTTAGCACGATGTTAGCAATAACGTGTGTGCGTTTCGAATGTGTGCCAGTTGCGCACGTGGCCGGCTCCCTCAAACAGTTTTTGTTATCTACCTGACATAGCCGCCTTTCTGCAATAGCCTTGACTGTTTAACACCTTATACGAGATATTATACACACATAAACACACACACACACACACACACACACATATATATATATATATATATATATATATAAAGTCCTGTAGAATTATACATTTGTAGTATCCTAAAGATTTTTACACATTTTAACATTGATACAGATCCATTAAAGCAAATGACGATATAACTGTCAAAGAATATTTCCGTTTGAGTGAGCACCACTTACTTTTGCAAAGTTAGTGAAAAATGATTTGCGCAGAACTCTGAAATAGTTATGCGAATAAAAGTAGATCTTAATCATGAAGAACACATATGATTTAGCTAGTAAAATTGATTTGAAGATATCTTTTACCCTTTTTAACTTGTTTCCTTGCCCAAAACACTTCGAATAGAGCCATTGCGCTTCACACCACTCCCCCACACACCGAAGCCATCGTGACGATATTTGCTTTACACTGAGCTGTGATTTTCATGAAATGGCCTAGGCTTGATTTTCATTTTGTTAATCATTGTCAAGCTTGGAAAAAGTGGAGAAACAAGTATTAAATGAAAAGTAAACCCACTTTAAGTGATAAAAACTTAGTGAAAACTGCTTGAGATGTCTGATATAAACTTTTGTTTAGATTTAGTTATGTCCTCAGATACAGCTGGCACAAAAGGGGTGAAGGTTGTGCTAAGTACATGTTAAATTTATAATTTTGGTGGCAAATTGTTAAAATATACTTGCATGTATCCGTTTTTATTTCAACTGACTCAAAGTGAAAGGGAAATGTATGAGAAATGTTTCGCAAGGTAAGTTTGAATTCGCCTTTTCCCCTTGACACAGCGTGAAAACGACCATTTCTGCGCACACAGATTTCTGCGAGCTGTACAAAAATGAACAGTGCTCACTCAAGTGTAACATTCTGTCAAAATTTTTATTTTCATTGGATAGACCCAAACCCAAGGATATATGTGGTATATATATCTTAATTCCCAGGGCTTTTTCAGAGTGTAAACTTTTTTTGATACGCA
Organism: Lytechinus variegatus; assembly: GCF_018143015.1. Lineage (NCBI taxonomy): Eukaryota > Metazoa > Echinodermata > Echinoidea > Temnopleuroida > Toxopneustidae > Lytechinus > Lytechinus variegatus. The sequence goes on from NC_054757.1 coordinate 13,463,706, forward strand.
CTGTATATGTATGTATATAATTATATATATATATATATATATATGTAGTGTAAAGAAATGGAAGAAGAGAACAATGGTAGGCGTAGCTTAAATTTAGGTTCCCCAGAGCTATCTACACTTGGAAAAATTGGTGATGCCAAAAAAGTGTCTCCGCCGGGAATCGAACCCGGGCCCCCAGCTTTGAAAGCCGGTGCCTTAACCACTAGACCACAGAGACGGGTTAGTGGTTAGGCCGACCCTGATCCAATTGACCGTCAGATAGACAGATTTTCGACACCATACCAATTATAATTTCCTTTGTCGGGTGAAGTTGGGTTTTGAACAATGACAAGCCGCCATGCCTCAGCTGGATCAAAGCTATTGCTTTGATACAAAGCTAGTGCTTTGATACAGTACACGTATGGGAGAAAGTATACAAATGTGTGTGAAGCTATACATGTACAACAGCTTTGGCAACTCTTTTTTATTTTAAATATTGTGTAAAGAAATGGATGAAGAGAACAATGGTAGGCGTAGCTTAAATCAAGGTTCCCCAGAGCTATCTACCCTTTGGAAAAATTGGTGATGCCGAAAAAATGTCTCTGCCGGGAATCGAACCCGGGCCCCCAGCTTTGAACGCCGGTGCCTTAACCACTAGACCACAGAGACGGGTTAGTGGTTAGGCCGACCCTGATCCAATTGACCGTCAGATAGACAGATTTTCGACACCATACCAATTATAATTTAGATTCCTATAAATCAGATTCCTTTGCGTACATAGTGTAAAGTTGTACACTCTAAATTGCATGGATTTTTGATGGATCTCGCCTGCAATCTGGGCGGGGACTGTAGTTGTCTTGTGGGAGCCTATCTTTTGCAGAAGGCTTGTCAGGAGGAAAATTCCAATAACAATTTTAAAGGACGTTAATAAGTTAACTATTTAAAAAAAATACGGAGAAATCACTTGTTAATTCAAATAATACTTTAAAGTCATTTCACTGGAAAAGTATGGTTGCACAAATATATAAAAAAGGATTAAAACTCCCGAAATCATAGCCCAAACCTTGAATGGATTCATTCTAAATGAAGCGGTTAATGACGAAATCTATCAACCATCTGACCATCTTAGACATGACTTGACCTCGAACTAAAAATGGAGTGATTAAAAGAAATGAATCATTCTCACTGAAATCCCCTTACATGAGCTCCAATACATAATAATAACCTTGTTAGGGAGAGCACTTCTTCAATGTTCAATAGTCTCGAAAGTAATTTTTTTTTCTTAATATGGCGTTTAGTGGTCATATTGGATTATTTTGACCTGGAGATTATCCTATATTGCAAAATCATTAACAGAAATGGAATCAACATACCAAATAACTCACGAAAAGAAGGATTATTCATGATTCTGGGACAAAAACTTGAGAATTAATAAAAGAAATGAGTATTCTTACTGAAATCCCTTTACATTAGTTCTAACACTTATAAGCCTCGGAAAGTAGTTTTTCAAGATGGCGGTTGGCGGCCATCTTAGATTTGATCTAAATATTATCCTTTATGCAAAATTACAGCATGAATTGAATCAACCTACCAAATGACTCACGAATAGAGTTATTATTCATGATTCTGGGGCAAAGGGTTCAAAAGTTGATATTTCAAGATGGCGTCATATGGCGGCCATCTTGGATTTGACCTGAAGATAACATTACATTGCAAAATAGAAAGCAGAAAGAGATTCTGCACACCCCAAAACCCCTAAGCAGAGGTATTACTCGTCATTCTGGGGCAAGGGGATCAAAAGTCATTTTTTTAAGATGGCACCTGGCGGCCATCTTGGATTTGACCTGAAGAAATCTCTAAATCCCTAAAACGAGTCATTACTCATCAGTTTTGGGGAAGGGGTTCAAAAGTTAGGTTTTCAAGATGGCATCTGGCGGCCATTTTGGATTTATGCAAATTAGCAAAATTGCCCATACGGCAACTTTGGGCAACCAAGCTGAATTTGTTCTAGGACCCCATAGGAACACGAATCAAGAAAAAAAACTTCATCGGAAAGAACATTTCTAGGTTGGTGTATTGAGCCTATGAGACTGTCAAATCGACTATTGGTCCTGGCGACTTTTTCCGTCATTTGAGACGAAGGATCTGTCGCTAGGGCTCGAGTTGGTTCGGGAATTCGGCTGGCCCCGGTATGGCTGCACCCGGTCTGGATTAATTTGAGGTCCATTCAATTTAAAGTGTAAAATCACGCTAATATGACTCCACTTACTTCATGGTCTTGATTTTCTCAATGTTTGTTTTTATCTATTTGCCTATAATTACTTAATTACAAATTAACGTGATGATTAACAGTTATACTTATATATTGGCCTATACATGTATATTATACTTTCACCGAACGTTCCATCTTATTTGGTAGTTTAACTATGTAACTGTAACATTATGTCAATCTGCCCTGCTTGTGTCAGTAATGTGACCATGTCCCGGGCTCTCTTTTGCTCTGTAAATGTATATGTATTGTCATTCTTACATTGTTCCTTTATTGCTCTTTGCACAATAAAGTGATGCAAAACAAGACTTTGGCATTAACGTACTTTTAAGTTTAAACATTATACCAATAATTCTAGAAATATGAGTGCTTTATATATATTATTATATTTCTATAAATCCTTAGAATAATCATTAATATAGTATTTTTTTTCTAGTAGTAGTAGTTCTTAACGTAGGGGTATCTGTCGTAGCAGTAGAAGTAGTATAGTAGTAGTAGTAGTAGTAGTAGTAGTAGTAGTAGTAGAAGTAGTAGTAGTAGTAGTAGTAGTAGTAGTAGTAGTAGTAGTAGTAGTAGTAGTAGTAGTAGTAGTAGTAGTAGTAGTAGTTGTTGTAGTAGTAGTAGTAGTAGTAGAAGTAGAAGTAGTAGTGGTAGCAGTAGTAGTAGTAGTAGTAGTAGTAGTAGTAGTAGTAGTAGTAGTAGTAGTAGTAGTAGTAGTAGTAGTAGTAGTAGTAGTTGTAGTAGTAGTAGTAGTAGTAGTAGTAGTAGTAGTAGTAGTAGTAGTAGTAGTAGTAGTAGTAGTAAAAGTATGATGCGGAGGAGGCGGGTCAAGAGTAATAGATTCTTGTGGATATTATCTTACCCACCCCTACATCCATTTATAATTTAGAATTAATCAAATCTCACATAATAGACAGCTGAAAAGTTACTGGGTCAAATTCAATATAATTTCTACAGTTAGCCCAACATTTGTAGGCCTATTTTCCTTGAAAAATGCGTTTCCTTACGGCAATTATTTTATATGTTGCGGCGTCATTAGTTATCAGATTTTCGTGGCTTATTTTGGTATTTTTTTTGTGGAATAACTTACCATGATTTACGTTACCAACATGCGAAAACATTACTCAAACTTGGTAGGATGGCGCTCTTGAATTTATTTCCATAGAATGCTTTCTCAAATCAGTTTAGAGGAATTCAGGAATTCGTGAACATGAAGACAAACATTAAAAAGTGGTCATAGAGGGCTCTTTCCAAAGCAATTTAAGACACCAGGTTTACTTAGAAAATGTGCCATTTTCCCAAACGTCAACTTCAACTAGGCCATTTTCTATACATACTTTTAAATATAACACGATAATCTGACATTCATTTGATCACGCTTGCAAGATGATATCGATAATCCCTCTTTTCTCGCATTTCACGTGATCCTTTTAAAGGACATCGTATTAAGTTGACGAGCTGAATGAGCTAAATCACTTGAGCTCCCAATCACTTTCCCTAATACGCGTTTAGAGTTGTATTCCATCTTTAATGGAAATGAAAGAGAGTCTCTGCCCGTCGTAGGTGTAGCGATGTTGCACGAGATTCTGCCTCACGTGGAGACTTTTAGCCAGGACCCCTAAATTCAGTTAGCAAAATAACAAATTGTAGCATGCGATTTTAGGGAGAGGGGAAGCAACACCACGCTTAAATCCACCCCTCGATGGACCGATGCACGCCTATTGTTAAATGAAAGCAAATGAGCTTGTTATTGCCAGATAGAAAAAACGTGCTTCAGCAGGGGTGCAAGGTGATGGTGTGTTCGAACAGGTGAGGAAAAACTTACTGAATCCGATCATATTAACGGGGGTAAGAGGATCAAATCCTGCTGGCACGCCTTGCGACAATATAGGTTTGAGGGGTGTTTTTTTTAACACAGCTTAATTCTTCAATCTTGCACTTGAAAGTAAAAGTTGAAATAGCCAAAGACAGTTCCATTTGACTCGGGTCCTTTCACATATGATTCTTGAATCATCATTGTAATGATGATTGATATTGTTATCGTGACTGCGATTAGCGTTCGTGATTCTAATCATGTTCTAGTTTGGTTTCACACGTGCTAAAAATTCATCATTAGCATTATTTTCACTGGAACCATTCAAAATACGATTTTTTACCGTGTGAAAGAGCAGTAGATAGTGTTGCGGAACAAAATACGGACACGGAAGTTAAAAAAAAAACGGCAGCATGGTCAAATGATAAAAAAAGAAGAATAAGTCTTTCTTGGTTATTTTTTTTTATTTTAACAAGTTATAAAGGAGGTTGCCATTGAAAAAAAATAAAACGAAATAGAAATCATCATGGCTCGGAAGTTAAATATGGAGTATGAAGCCCCAAAAAATGGAAACCTTAGGTTAAACATAATAGTATGTATTCAAGGTAATGAAGTTATTGACGAAAAGATGTGGGCTTGGGTCGTCCCACGACCAAGAAAAAAAAGAGAAATCAGAAAAAGGGAAGGGAAAGTGTAAGATATGGAGTTTTTTCTGAACATGAATTTCTGATTTTGAAAATAGATTTCAATCTTTAAAAAAATACAAGCTTTTTTTTCTTTTGCTTGTCAATTTTGTTTCCTGCGTCCTCCCCTGTCATTATTCAAGGTAATGAAGCTATTGACGAAAAGATGTGGGCTTGGGTCGTCCCACGACCAAGAGAAAAAAAAGAGAAATCAGAAAAAGGGAAGGGAAAGTGTAAGATATGGAGTTTTTTCTGAACATGAATTTCTGATTTTGAAAATAGATTTCAATCTTTAAAAAAATACAAGCTTTTTTTTCTTTTGCTTGTCAATTTTGTTTCCTGCGTCCTCCCTAAATTCAGGTGGACTCCCTAAAATTTGTTTGGTCCCCCTAAAATTTTGGTTGATAACCTTTTTTTTACTCGTCCAATTTTTTTACCTGTGTTAACCTCAAAATTTCAGGTGGACCCCCCTAAATTTGTTGTCTTCCGCCGCCAATATATATTATGTAATCAATATAATTCAAAGATCTCAAGAATCATTCAAGATACGATTTTTACCGTGTGAAAGGGCAGTCGATAATGTTGCAGAGCAGAATACGGACACGGAAGTTTAAAAAAGAAGACGGCAACATGGTCAAATGATAACAAAAGAAGAATATGTCTTTCTTGGTTATTTTTTTTATAATTTAAACAAGTTAAAGGAGGTTGCCATTGAAAAAAATACAACGAAATAGAAATCATCCGGAGAAGTTTTATAAAGCTGCTCGGAAGTTAAACATGGAGTATGAAGCCCAAAAAATGGAAACCTAAGGTTAAACATAATAGTATGTATTCAAGGTAATGAAGCTATTGACGAAAAGATGTGGGCTTGGGTCGTCCCACGACCAAGGGAAAAGAGAAATTAAGAAAGGGAAGGAAAAAGTGTAAGATATGGAGTTTTTTCTGAACATGAATTTCTGATTTTGAAAATAGATTTCAATCTTTAAAAAAATACAAGCTTTTTTTTCTTTTGCTTGTCAATTTTGTTTCCTGCGTCCTCCCTAAATTCAGGTGGACTCCCTAAAATTTGTTTGGTCCCCCTAAAATTTTGGTTGATAACCTTTTTTTTTTACTTGTCCAATTTTTTTACCTGTGTTAATCTCAAAATTTCAGGTGGACCCCCCTAAATTTGTTGGCTTCCGCCGCTAATACATATTAAGTAATCCGTATAATTCAAAGATCTCGAGAATCGATTTTTACCGTGTGAAAGGGCAGTCGATAATGTTGCAGAGCAAAATACGGACACGGAAGTCTAAAAAAGAAGACGGCAACATGGTCAAATGATAACAAAAGAAGAATATGTCTTTCTTGATTATTTTTTTTATTTTAACAAGTTAAAGGAGGTTGCCATTGAAGAAAAATAAAACGAAATAGAAATCATCCGGAGAAGTTTTGTAAAGCTGCTCGGAAGTTAAATATGACGCATGAAGCGCCAAAAATGGAAACCTAAGGTTAAACATAATAGTATGTATTCAAGGTAATGAAGCTATTGACGAAAAGATGTGGGCTTGGGTCGTCCCACGACCAAGGGAAAAAGAGAAATTAAAGAAAAGGGAAGGGAAAAGTGTAAGATATGGAGTTTTTTCTGAACATGAATTTCAGATTTTGAAAATAGATTTTAATCTTATGAAAAGTAATATTTTTTTTTCTTTTTTTTTTGCTTGCCAATTTTTTTTCCTGCGTCCCTCCTAAATTCAGGTGGACCCCCTAAAAGGTTTGGTTAATAACCTTTTTTTTGCTTGTCCAATTTTTTTACCTGTGTCCATCTAAAAATTTCAGGTTCCCCCCCCCCCCTCCTAAATATTTTGGCTTCCGCCGCCAATACATATTATGTAATCAATACAATTCAAAGACCGTCTTCTCGTTTTATGAAGAAGGCGCAACAAAAGTACACTAGAAATCATTTCTTCTCACTTCGGAAACAGTGACCATAAATCTCATACTACGTTCAATTACGGTGGTGGTGATAGGTAGATCTCCATAAATTTCGTTTATTTCTTTTGTTTTGTGATCTCACCAAGACACCAACTAATATTAAAACTCGAGTATATGTGCCATCTGATCTATCACTTCATATAAAGATATGTATTCAGTGTCTACAAGAATTATTTGTACACTGTACATCAATGAGTGGATGGACTATGATGAAAGTGAAAAAAAATTGTAACCTGTCTTTCATAAACTCATAATGAATTATATATCATATGAACGAGAAAAGTATAGTCTTTGTTTTCCATCTTTCCCATATAGACTCGGAACACGTGACTCAAGCCAAAGTAAAATGTGGCCACGAGGCGGGCCTCGACTACGTCTCTGGAAATTACTTTTTATATTCGAATCCATAGGAACCGTTCTCTAATTCTCAGGTTCGGATTATTTACGAATAAAAAAATAATGGAAAACCCAATATATTTATGAAAAAGCACATCCGTACTTCAAATCTGTATTGTTAGATCAATGTTAAGGAAAGACGAATACAGATTCAATGGAAAACCGAATATATGTATGAAAAAGCACATCCGAACTTCAAATCTGTTTTGTTAGATCAATGTTTAGGTAAAACAAATTAGCAACTGAATACGTTCATTATAGGTATAGGACAATGAATCAACGTAGCCAATTAATATATATATATCTGTAAACATATCGTTACTGACACCACAATTAGAATTGCTAAGAATGTTACTCTGCACCCGCAGAGACATGACTGCGATGCCAGTAACGTGCTTTACTGTTTACTCTGCGCACGCTGCCCCCAAGCAATCTATATTGGTGAAACCAGCACGAAATTCCGAATGCGCTTCAATAACCACAAATCATCTATTCAGAAGAAACGTACCGACCTTCCTGTTGCCAGACATTTCTGCCTTCCTGGACATTCGTTAGCGGATGTGAAAGTGTGCATATTTGGGGGAGGATACAAATCAGCGGACGAGAGAAGAACCGCTGAACTACGAATAATTGTTAAATGTAGGAGCTTTGAGGGTGATGGTATGAACCGAGATCTGGGATTCCTAAGCGGATATTCATTCTTTCGTTAGTTTCGTTAGTTCCTAAAAAGAAAAAAATACTTTGACAAGCGCCACGATGTTTGGTATCGTATCACACAGGAATTTCTCTTATTGCTCAATAATACCTATCCGTACTTAATACTTTCGAGAGAACCATTTTCTCTTAACCAATTTGATCTTCGTTCTATCATCTCATCTCTTAAATTTCTTATTGTTGCGTAACAAGAAATGTTATTGCGCAATATTAATTGTTACGTAACAATTAGATAATTACAAACAAGCGTTACTATGTATGTTTCTGTGAAGGGCGCGCATCCTCAGCCAGTCATCATAACAACATCTGTCTGAGGATGCGCTCTCTGATTGATACCACACATTGTATATACTCCTGAAGAAGACGGAGGTCCGTCGAAAATTCGAGTAAATAAAAACTATATTGGCATTGAAAGCATTACCTTTTATCTTCAGCATATTTTGTTACTTGTCTATTAGAGAAGCCAATACGTGAAACTTTAAGATATATATATATATATATATATATATATATATATGTATATATATATATATATATATATACATGTATATGTACATGTACATGTACATATATACATGTACATATATATGTATATATATACATATACATGATCGGGCTCGCCCTAGCTACTAACCGTCTCTGTGGTCTAGTGGTTAAGGCACCGGCGTTCAAAGCTGGGGGCCCGGGTTCGATTCCCGGCAGAGACATTTTTTCGGCATCACCAATTTTTCCAAAGGGTAGATAGCTCTGGGGAACCTTGATTTAAGCTACGCCTACCATTGTTCTCTTCATCCATTTCTTACAATATTTAAATAAAAAAGAGTTGCCAAAAGCTGTTGTACATGTATAACTTTACACATTTATATATACATGTATATATATACATGTATAATATTCAGGATAATACTGTTGCATTATTTGCATGCTGGCATTGGACAATAAGAACATTGGAAATTAAGATAGAAAAAAAGATACCCGCATCTATTTTCGTTTTAACATCCCCTTTAGCTTCTATATATTACATTGAGCTCGGCATAACACCAAATAATTCAATATCAATTGAAAAAAATAAATTAGTGGTTTCATTATTCAAAGCAAGCACGCAATGTAAAAAACTTTCTATTTTTGCAATTTTATATTTCAGAATGATGTTATTTAGACATGCACCACCCTATTAACTTAATCAGGGTGTATTTTCTATCATCTCGTGCTTAATAGTTTACTCCTTCCGAGTTAGGTGACATTGTTTTATAAACCAGATATAGCGTCTTTAAGACAGACTCTCAAAGAAAATTATGTACGAGTAGACGATGTCGTGGCGTTATTGTCTAAAAGTGCTCCCATTTAATACTCCACATTCTGTGCTGCTAGTGAGAGATACTTGGTTATCTTTATTGAAAAAAAAACAGAGAGCTTTACATAATGTAAATCTCTGCCTACTTTCTAATCGGACTTCCATCACTGGTGACTGTGTGTACAGGTGTATGTGTGTGAGGGTGAGAGTGTGTGTGTCGATGGTGATAGCGTTGTGTGTGTGTATTTTCCAGATGAAAACAGCAGTTCTGCGCATTCCTGCTAAATATAGTTGATGGTGACGACATAAACGACATTTAGATGAGCGGGGAGCACCGTCTGGGGCCGTCCATGAGGGGGAAGTTAAATGAAGGGACAGTCTCGCTCAGGCATATTGTATCAAGTAAGCTTGACGAACGTAAATTGTTTACGTGGATAGAAATGGATAGATATGATATGAAATTACTTTCTTACGCAAAGAGGGTTTCAAGATTTTATCGCCGAAAAGGGTCCTCTTACCGAGTCCCCGAAAATACCACGTTTCAATTATTTTCTTAGTATCAAATTGCCGAATTGATTGTTCTTCCTTCATAGGGAGATGTTAGATGTTTTCATAGTTTTTTTCTTTAAAATCATTTAAAAATAATTCTTTATACCCTCAGGGAATAGAGCAAACGCAATATATTTTTTTTTCTAAAAAGACTGTCCTTTCCTATGGCACAGAAACGAAGCTCTATTACTTCTATTTAGCATGGACAAGTTACCAACAAACCTCATGTGGGAAGTTGAGGACATTAGATAAATAAATATAAATTATAATTAATACATTAAGGTTGACATCCTTTACACTCATATCTTGCGTAACAATATTTCAATTAAGAAACAGAAGTCAAGTGAGAAAATATGTCAAAGTGAAGAGAAAGAGATGAGAAAACTACCCCTTATCAATTCATCACCGTTTTCTGTTTCACTGAGGCGCCTTTGTAGGGCTTATTTCGAAAGGGTGGGTGCTGTCGCGTTAGGGTGCGTCAACGCGAACGCGAAGATTCGTCCAAAGCCCCCCCGGCTTGGCCGAAAGGGTGCGCTTGGAGCGTTACGACACGTCGCGTTCACTGGAACGGATCCATTCGTCCAAAGCCCCCCCGGAAGTGCCGAAAGGGTGCGTTTTATTTTGTTTTTAATAATAATAATAATAATAATAGTAATAATAATACTAACAATAATAATTACAATAATAATGATAATAATAATAATGGTAATATTAATAATTATAATAATAATTACAATAACAATAAGAAGAAAAAGAAGCGGAAGGAGGAGGAGGAGAAGGAGAATAAGATAATGATGATGAAAAACAACAACAATTACAAGAAAAATAATATCACCAACAACAATGATTAATAATGATAGTAAAAAAATAATTACAATATGAAGGAGACGAAGAAGAAGAAAAAGAAGAGGTAGTAGTAGTAGAAGAAGAAAATGATGTAGAAGAAAAAGGAGTATACGATAATGATGAAGAACAACAATAACAAAAAAATATCACAGACAACAATTATGAAAATACAAATTTAGTAATAATTATAATGATAGTAATTATAATAATATGAAGGAGAGGAAGAGGGATGCAGAGGAAGAAGAAAAAGAAGAAGACAAGGCAAACGCCAAGCGTTGTCTCGCCTGCATATTGCAGTCATGAAGAGAATGTATGTCAAAACTATGCTGTATGACTTCCGAGGCTGTCAGCAGTTTAGGGGGTGAATTGTGGTTCTGACAGTTTACATATGCAATAATGCTATAGGCCTACTTTATCCCTAGGAAATGAGATAACACTAAGAATGCTGTTAATACTATGAAGCTACATGTATAATGACTTCCATGGAAGTAAGGAAATTAATGTTAGTGAAAAAGAATGTAATTCATAACAATGTGAGTGAAAACTTTGACAGCTTTTCTATTGTACCTTTGGCAAATTTGTGTGAATATTATAAATGGTGTCAAGAACTATAGCTCATTAAATAAATAACAACAACAGCTTTTAAAGAATAAACAAGTAAAATACAAAATCTGGTTCAATTATAGAGAGTACTGAGTTCTGAAGTAAAATGTTCATTGACCTTTGACCTTAATCAAATTCAACTCACATTCGAACTTGACCTGCACCTTCAAAAGATGGACCTCTTATATGAATTTGGCAATCCCACCTAGCTCGAAGCTGTAGAAAGTTATTGGGTGTACAACATAGCACAGTGCCAGTCATGGAAAGTTCATTGACCTTTGACCTTATTCAAATTCAACTCATATTCGAACTTGACCTGTGCTTTCACGAGATGGACCTCTGGTATGAATTTGGTGATCCCACCTCGAACATGTCGAAGCTGTAGAAAGTTATTGGGTGTACAACACAATTGTTGACGACGACGCCGCCGACACCGGAAATAGTGATACCTATGTCTCGCTCCGCTACGCAGGCGAGACAAAAAACCGAAGGAATTATTTTAATTACAATAATAATAATAAGAGGAAGAAGAAGAAGAAGCAGAAGAAGGAGAGGAAAAAGTAGAAGCGGAAGAATAAGAATAATAATAAGAGGAAGAAGAAGAGGAGAAGAAGAAGAAAAAGAAGAAGAAAAAGATGAAGAAGTTCGAGGAAGAACAAAAGGAGGAGGAGAAAGAAGAAAATAAAAAACGAAGGAATTATTTTAATTACAATAATAATAATCTAAATAATAGCATGCTCCTTCTCCTATGGATCATAAAAATAAAAATAATAATAATTATAATAATTATAATAATTATAAAATATGCTTAATGATAATAATAATAATAAAAATAATAATGATAAGAAGAGGAGGAATAAGAAGAGGAAGAAGAAAAAGAAGAAGAATAAAAGAAAACAAGTGGAATGCCTCTGGCAGTCTCACCGGCATCACGCGGTTCAATATAGCAGCAGTTCTGACTTTGAATACTACTCTAACTCGCACAAGGTGTTCAGTGATACATGGTTACTCTTATGTCCACTTTTTATGAACTAGACCAATAAACTTACAGAGATATGATGGTTATTCAACAAAAAAAACCCCAACATGGCCAAAGTTCATTGACCTTACATGACCTTTGACCTTGATCATGTGACCTGAAACTCGAACAGGATGTTCAGTGATACTTGATTACTCTTATGTACAAGTTTCATGAATCAGATCCATAAACTTTCAAAGTTATGATGGTAATTCAACAGATACACCCAATTCGGCCAAAGTTCATTGACCCTAAATGACCTTTGACCTTGGTCATGTGACGTGAAACTCATGCAGGATGTTCAGTGATACTTGATTAACCTTATGTCCAAGTTTCATGAACTAGGTCCATATATTTTCTAAGTTATGATGACATTTCAAAAACTTAACCTCAGGTTAAGATTTCGATGTTGATTCCTCCAACATGGTCTAAGTTCATTGACCCTTAATGACCTTTGACCTTGGTCATGTGACATGAAACTGTAATAGGATGTTCAGTAATACTTGATTAACCTTATGTCTAAGTTTCATGAACTAGGTCCATATATTTTCTAAGTTATGACATCATTTCAAAAACTTAACCTCAGGTTAAGATTTGATGTTGACGCTGCCGTCGCCGTCGGAAAAGCGGCGCCTATAGTCTCACTTTGCTTCGCAGGTGAGACAAAAATGAAGGAATGATTTTAATTACAATAATTATAATAATTAATCCAAATACTAACATGTTACTAGTCCTATTGATCATAATAATAATAAAAAAATAATGATAATGATAATTATAATAATAATGAGAAAAATAATACTTAATGACGATAATAATAACAATAATGATAAGAATAATAATGATAATAATAATAATATCAATAATAATAATAATAATAGTAATAATGATAGTGATAATAATAATAATACAGATAAGAACGATGATAATATTGATAACATTTGAATAAATTCCCTTTTTTTCATTTCATTAAGAAAATTCAAACAAAATGTATTTATCTTTAGTCAATGACAAATAAAAAGTAGACATTTCAAGAATCATATTTTCATCTATAAAACTATATTTTCATAAAAATTATTCAATACACAGGAAACATCTTCAAATGTACACAATTTTTTCACATATAATTTTCTTCAACCAGAATAAATCATTGTGCATTTTTTAATCAATAATGTCCAATAAATTCTAAAAAAAAACTGTGGTGTCATTGACTTTTGTACAAGTTTTTCAACATTCATTAGTGTTGTTGGTGTTGCCGCTGCTGTTGTCATCATGGTTGCTGGAATTTATTTTCTTTTTGCTGCTGCTCTTGGTGTTGTTGGTGTGATTGTTTCATTGCTGGTGCATTGCTACTGATGTTGCTCAAGGTGTTGCCTGTGTGGTTGCTCTTGTCATCGCTGCTACTGCTGCTGTTTACAAGTATGGCTGTTGCATCCCCTGATGCATTTATTGATGTTGCCGCTTGTGTTGTTTCCTGTATGATTGCTTAATCCTTGACATTGGCTTTGTTTCTACTGTCGTTGTCGCTACTGCTGTTGATGTTTACCACTGTGGTTGTTGCATCTCTTCATGAAGTTATTCATGTTGCGCGCGATGTTCCCTGCATGGTTGTTGGAGCTCCTGCTGCTGTTGATGTTGCCAATGTGATTGTTGCATTTCTGCTGTAATACATGTAGGTATTTTTGCTGTTGCTCTTGATGTTGTCGGTGCGGTTGCTGCATCTCTTATTGCAGTTGAGGTTTCGGCTGCTGATGCTGTTGTTGCTCCTGCTGCTGTTCATGTTTATTGAAGTAACTGAAATGGAATTAATTTATAGAGCATGTGATATTTTATTAATAAAGATATTAATTTCCATGATTATTGATACCAAAGTCATTTATTCCTAATTTAATTATCGCTGTTAAAATTCTGCGAAAAATCTCACTGCTCATTGATTATGAAAATTTATGCGTAAAATCATAAGTTTGCTCTAATAGACCAGTTCGTAGTTACTTCGTGGACAATTTTGGTCAAATGACCTTTCATTTCTTTCATCATGATAGGCAGATTTCAAAGCAAGATATTACGTAATCTTGCCTTACATAGCAGGATGAAGAAATTGAATAGACCAGGTGACTAGAATAGCACACAAATGAACACGTAATGAAGGCATTTGTTGCATTCCTACTTTGAATGCATATCTTAGCATGTTGCACAATGTACTTTGCAAACTGTGAAATACCAGTCGTTCGTGGAAGCATTGTTGTTTTTTGTGGATGAAAATGAAAATGACAATTCAAAAGAATATATGAATAATCAAGACATCAAAGTTGGTGCTTATCTCATTAGATTTTAAAGCACCATGTCACTTTAGTACAAATGACCTTCTTCTGATCATGCATAGAATCTTTTGATCATGCGCAGAAAGGAACTACGAACTGGCTTATTAATAAAATAAAGCCCCTAAAATGCTCATTTTTGTTTCACATACTCTAGATAGGCATCTGATCAAATTTATTTTTCAAAAATGTACACATCACATTTATTTTCTTATGTATTCTATTGTTTTCTAAATTTCTTATGTATTTCTTTGTTTTATGACTTTTTGCTTTTCATTGTGTTTTCAATGGAAATTTTCGGGGACTTTATTTTTACCATAGACAAGATAAAATTAAATGATTTTAAGCAGTAAAAGGAAAAATAATGATACATTTTATGAATTTTGGCTAAAAACACTACTTGCATTGGATTTGTACACAAATTCATGTTTTTGAGCAATTATGGGTCTGCATGCACTTACGAAATGTTGCGTAATTTCGGAAACGCGTACCTGGGGGTCACAATTTTGGTCTCAAAAGTTGCGCGAGAGTCTTGAAAGTAAAAAGTCAGCGAGCGACACATTAAAAAAACTTTGAGCAGCTGATTTATCGCGAAAAATGTCGAGCCCCCCCCCCCCCCCCCGTCTTCTTAGGGTTAAACAACCAAAAAAAAATGCATAAGAAAAAATTAAAATGTACATGTATACATAATTGATTTTAATGACTTTAATGACAAAATAAAGGGAGTCAAAATCCAAAATTATCACATTTGTTTTTTATTTCGTGATTCAGAACCAACCTGATTTCTGAAGTGAGTGCACAATCTACAGGCAAGATCCTGAGCCACCCCCCCCCCCCCCTACCAAGATCATTTGAATAAGTGAGGTTTAATGACTGCTTTTGTAGTCATTAAATTTATCTGATTTATACATGCCTACAAGAGATATAAAAAAAATTGTGTTCTTTTTTGGGTAATTTTGCAGTGTTCCTAGCTGACAAAGCAGAGGGTGATGGTGTGTGGGGGGTCTGATAGGAATGTAGAACAATGGAACATTCATTTACTACTTTGGCAATAGAAAGCAAGTCACAGCATCTAGCATTGATTGATATTGGATGTTTTACAACTGTCCAAGAAATATCATCATTAATCATTTAAGCATCTAAGCACTTATTATCTTATAGACTTATAGATGTCACTGTTTTCAAATATTGACTGCTAGAAGACCAAATAAAGAAGAGAACAGTACTGGCAATTTATTTTTTTTTTAATGTGACTACTTTCTTCGCCAAAGTGAGGCAGTCATACTTAAGAGTGTTTTAACTTACAAGTGACATCACATTTCCTGCCTTCTTGTCTGGCTCTCCAATACCTTCAACCATTTATACTTGGGTAACTTTGTATCTCGCATCCGTCTGAAAAGTTTGGGTGAAGCCTCCACCTGAAGGAAAAAAGAGTATTGAACTAATTAAAATATTTGCCACAATCTTGTATTTCTTCTCACATGTATATGTACATGTCTAAAAACAGGAAATAAAACATCTTTTGATTACCAGAATTCATATAGAAGGGGTAAACAAAGGGTTCAAGCTTTTATTATGTTAATCAAAAATAAAAATAGTAAATGACATATGCTCTGGCTGAGAAACTTAGAGAAATTATTCCTCGTAATGTAGCTTGTATGTACATACACATGAGCAAGTAGTGAAAAATGGATTGAGGGGTGTGAGTAGGGGCTACGCAAACAGAAGGGGGGGGCTGGGGTCGCATGTTAACTGTAGAGTTTTTAAAGTGAGCGACCATGCAAAAAATCATGACCAAATGGTAATTTTTATGTTTTTCAGCTCCCGCACTGTTTTCCAAAACCATGTACAAAAATGACCATCTGGATGATTTTTTGCATGGTCATGGTCTTTCATGTCTATGTAATGTCTACATTACAAACTGACTTTAAAATCTGGTAGTGCGATTTCATTATCATTGATGTGGGTTTTAATGATTTAACATTCTGCAACCTAAACAATATCCTTCATTTTTTGTCATCATTATAGCATTTTACTAGTCTACATGTTACCTGTGGTTGCATTTCAATCTCAGTGTTTCTTCACCCATTGCCAAATCTTCTGCCACATGTTCATCAGATTGGCCCCTGGCACATTCCTTGCTGTAGTAGACCAGTCAGAGCCAAGCTCTCTAGTTCCAGTCTGAAATTAGAACATTAATATTACATTGATATAACAAAGAAATATGTAGATTGACACAGTGATCATTGAAAAATATTGCACTTTCTATGAATATTGTTGACATTTTATAAAGGGGAATGAGTCAAATATACCAATCATTTTTCTTTCTTGTTGTATTATCCTGAAATTTCTAGAATCGACCAACAATCGGTCAACAATTAATTCTTGTTAATTCATATAATTTCCACTTGATTATAAGCAAGACAGTCATTAACATATTAATCATACAAATAATAAAACATTTTTGTCATTAATATATTTTTGAATTAAAATAAAAGTTTTTTCTAACCCAATAGCACATGGATACCTTGCTGGTTTAATTTACTGGACTTTGTTCAATAGTACTTTATTATGAGATTCAAAGGCAAAAAAAATACTTGGGCTTGATGAGATCCATTGCATATACCCCTTTATTTTTGTTTTAATGAATGGACCTTTAAGTACCTTTACGTGCTATTTAAGGTTAGGTTTGACTAGATCTAGACTCTAACTTTATGTGGTACGATAAAAATGAAAAATAAAATTGAAAAATTGAAGAGCCCCGACTGGGGGATTTCGCATTGTAAGTCCCATAATGGTGGCTGCACGATAGCTAGACAGCTGGCAGCTGTCTGTTTCGAGGAGTTTTTAAACATTTTTTTTTATTTCTCATACACAGACGGCTTGCTATTGTGCAGCCACCATTAGGGGACTTACAATGCAAAATCCCCCCGTCGGGGCTCTTCAATTTTGTCTTTAATGAATAACAATTTTGAAAATTAACGCGACCAAAATGCAAATTTATATTCCCTCTTGGCAATAATTCCCCAAAACGGAGAAAATTGAAGTTAAAAGGAACAAAACAGTGACTTACCTCGGCTGTCGCGCAAATTCACTTCCCCTTTTTATCCGATCTTAAGTACGTAAACATATGGCCATTGAGTCCCCTGTACAGATCGCGCTAGAACTTCGGTCTCTGTATTTGGTGAGTGAAGCCAACGGAGTTCAGCTGAACAACCAGCAAAACAGGGACCGAAGCTTTTGGTCTACTGCCACGGGTGCACCATTTAAAACTTATAATATCTAGATTTTGATTGGGTGTGAACGCACCTCTGCCACATAACTCCCCCCTGAATCCTCGCCTGCTGTCGAGTGCCTCCATTTCGTTTGACTTGTGTTCGCTAAGCCTATATGCTAAATAAGTTGAGAATATCCAATTTATCACTCACACTATCAATATGTGATTTAGCTCCTGTCCAATTCCAATGACTGTAACACAGAATTGGGATGGCCACATTGGATTTGTGTACATCTATTGCACACGCTGGTAATCGAGGATATCCCCGACCACACCAAGCAACAAAATTAATACAAAAACCAAAGGAAAAGAAAAATTATGATTTTTAATATAGAATGTCAGGCCAAATCGTGGTTGGTGTTGGGAACCACTCGTAGATTTGTGTACGCGCACTTGTGTACAAAGTGAATGGAGGTGGAAATAGGGTAGTGCGTGCGCGTGTGACTGAATAAAGCGCTGATGTATGAAGTGAACGGTGGTTCCCTATATCACGATAATGCCGAATGTCATAAAGGTAAAACAATATAAAGATTTCTCTTAGCAAAATTACAGCCCTGTGTGGATCATAAAAACGTGTATGGACAGGGTCGCGATGGGTCGTTGTGTGGACCTCAGTCAGATACTTAGTTCTGCAGACACAGAAACACGGGTATGGGACTAGACTGGATTATGTACTGTCAAGTTTGTCGATCGTATCGACAGGGTTCCTGCCAGAAGATTATCTTTTCTTGTAATTCAATTGATAATTACGCACCACAAATTATTCATCACCTTACATATAATATGAACGACATTTTGAATGGTTTTACTTACGGTAAAATCCTCATTCACCTCTCCGGTGACCTTCACTTCTGTTAATTTCTTCGTTTCATTTCGAATCGTCGCGGCGAAAACATCGAACAAACTTTACATTTATATTTTGATCAAAACTTTGGGAGTGGGCGTGGCCTAATTAGTCAGCGAACCTCGTTCAAGACGATTTGTAAAATAAAAATGTACTGAACGCGAAGGTTCGGGAAAAGCCCCCCCGGTTGTGCCATTTGGGGGCGTTGTCGACACTGACGCGCCCTAACGCTCCCAACGCACCCTTTCGGCCAAACTGGGGGGGCTTTGGACGAATCTTCGCGTTCGCGTTGACGCACCCTAACGCGACAGCACCCACCCTTTCGACATAAGCCCCTTTGTAGAGAGCTTGCGTCGATTTATCTGATTTGAAATATTAATATACAAGTAGGTTGC
Organism: Lytechinus variegatus; assembly: GCF_018143015.1. Lineage (NCBI taxonomy): Eukaryota > Metazoa > Echinodermata > Echinoidea > Temnopleuroida > Toxopneustidae > Lytechinus > Lytechinus variegatus. The sequence continues at coordinate 13,482,678 of NC_054757.1, forward strand.
TGCATTAGTGTTTGAAAGGTTATTCAGTGGCAAGGGCAGATGGCAGCTGGTGATTAGACAATGTTAACACAAGGACACATAAAGTATATAAAGATCTAGGTCCCGTATCACAAAGAGGTAAGATTGATCCAATCAATCTCAACTCTTTGGAATTCCATGAATATCGCAATGTCTTTTTCTACAAAAAGTTTTGCACAATGTCCTTTGTAAACAAAAAGAAGCACACTGAATTTTCAATTAAACACTGAATGTATGAATATACATCATATCTAGGAAATATTTTCATGCATTTTAGATATTGATATTGTTGGTTTTCCATAGTTGTGATTGATCAGATCAATCACAACCCATTGTAAGACGGGGCCTTGAAATCATGCAGGTGTTTTACAACCACGTGTTTGGCACTCTCTTTATACTCCTCCGGAGAAAATGTAGAAAAATATTGTTCGGTTAAATTTTTTATTATTAATGAATAGAGGTTGGGAAAACAATCAATAGTATAAGCCAAATTTTAAAATGCTTAAAAATATAAGAATATCAAAATTATTCGCCAGTTAAAGAAATGTATGCAGCGATGGAAATGTAATCCTCAAGTTAACAAACTTGAGGTTACGTAACTTGAGCTCATGTTTCAGGTGTGCATTTCGATCGATGCATATATATATATATCTGTATAAATGACTATACTTGACAATATACTGGAGGCAGGTGAATCAGTCCTGAAATGTACTGCAGGTGAATGGAGCTGTCACACTCGTATATGATTTATTCACTGCATTGGATATTTTATATCCTCGTGGGTGTTAAGAATCTTTGATATTCCATTTTTAGAACTTGACATTTCATAATAGTATCAATGTTCACTAAGATAAATAACAAAAACCATTATCAGTCGGCCATGTCCGATTCACCACAATATTCTACATTCTAAAAGTTTAATGGTATAGATTATAAAGCTAAATGAGTCCGGATCTAAATGGGAATATATTCTGCAATGTCCGTTGTGTCAAAATGGAAACAGGTAAGCAGGTACTAAACTAATGCAGGACGAAAATATTAGTGTGGTAGTTTACGACTGAAAAGGTAAGTATGGTTAACCATAATTATGATTTTAAAAAGGCGTATATCACGATATTTCATAGTATTAGGTAGATGCTATATGTTATGTTTTCTTTCTCTCAAAACTACAGAATTATTTGATGGCTGAAAAAGTGATTTGAACAGATAAAGAAAATCAGTCCAAAAAAAACCACCGAAAACTTCATAGGCATAACTTTATCTCATTGTTTAACATAAGTACACATAAAGTTCGGAATTAACCAGTTCTAATTTAACCATGGCATTATTCGGCGCAGACATTCAGATAGGTCCAGATTTGAGATAAAGTTATGCCTAGCCTAGGCTAGCCATAGCCATGCCTAGCCTTTTGTCTCGTCATTAATGGTAATTTGATAAGTGTTTAAGAATTGGATCTAGATATAGATCTAAGCCTAAGGCCTGTATTTGAGGGTGCTGATTCATTCATCATGTTCATGGCAACGCGAACGCCCACGATTGGGAAAAATAATCGCGGCCGGGAAAGGCCGGACAGCAGATCGGCAGAAGATTCGGACCGGACCAAAAAATCGCAAATATGTCGTTTGTCCAGAGTCGAGAACGCCACAGCTCTTTTCATTCACCAATGTTTGACAAGGGTTGTATATTGTCACTGAAGGGCTTTTGACAATAAATTCTTGACGTCATAGAAAGCGTCTGCAATATGATTGAGAAAATTCCTCATTGTCTTATTTACACGATGAATTACACATTTAACACAAAGTGAGTTGACGTTATGGTACTAGTACATGATTTAAGATCTTTCCATCATGTACATTGCTTTATATATATATATATATATATATATATATATATATATATATAAGATATAAAAGTTCACCACCATTCAACCATTCAGAGCAAAATGCCCAAAACAAAGGAAGTTCATTTGCCAAAAAGCCAAATGTTCATGTAATTGGGACAAATGGTCGTTCAAAATACCTTTATTTTGTCTCTGTGTGTGGAAAGAGGTGTATAGCTTCCAGTATCAAATGCATTGTAGATGTTTGTATAGACCAATTTCACAACGTGAGAGGGCAGCAGACTGGCCGCCATGCTGCGGTGGGCGAATCAACTTTTATAGTACACAAGTCAATAGGGTATTTGGTACATTCGTTCGATTTTTTTTTATTTTGGACCAATTGAGTAGATTTCTTGTAAGATTCACAATGAGCATTAATCGGAGAAGTTCAGGTCGCAGCTGTGCTGTGTTCAATTGCCACAACAATTGGAGAAAGCTTCAGGATTGGAAGCAAAGTGAATGTGAAATTCACTCGCCTTGGACTCATGAAGCCTGTTTGTGTGTGAAGCCGTACTCCCTGCATAGGTTTCCAGGCCGTAGAAACAGGGCCCTGGCCCTCTCTTCCCCTTCCTCCTTTCTCCTTCCTCTGTTTTATTCTCTTGCCTTGCCCCCTCCTTTTGGATACTTATAGGCCTGCATAAAATGTTGTGGTGGTGGTTTTTTGTGGGGGGAGGGGGGATTTATTTGATCATGCTTAGATGGAAATATCAGTCCCTCTCTCTCCCTCTCTATCTCACACTATCCCTCTCTCTCTCCCCCTCCCTCTCACTATCCCCTTCTCTGTATTACACTATCCCTCTCTCTCCCTCTCTCACACACTCTCTCGCTAGCCCCCCCCCCCCCTCTCTCTCTCACTACCCCCCCCCCTTTCTCACTATTCCCCTCTCCCCTCTCACTGTCCCCCTCCTCTCACACATACTCTCTCCCCCCTCTCCCTCATCCTCTCTCTCTCTCTCTCATCCTCTCTCTCTCACTCTATGTCTAGTTCACTCTCCCGCTACTCTAACACAATTTACTAGCAACAAGAAGTGAGCTCCCTGATGAAAACCAACAGCGATTCTTGGTCATCATCAACTCACTTTTACTGACAAAACTAAGGGGAAAAAGTAGCCAAAGTGCAAAAATTCATCATACCTTCATCGGTCAGATATGGCCATTGTCTTACATCGTCTACCCAGGTGTCCATGCTTTATTTTATTGATTTATGATGAAGTTAATAACACAATATCAGAGCTTATCTGTAATCTTTCATTGAATTTGTACACAGAGCCAATCGCGGTCAGCGCACTTGCCCACCGCAGCAATGGCGTCGCCGATAGAGGGCCAAATACATAAACCGGCCGTGAAATTGGTCTATACATCTATATTGTGAGTGCAACCGGGCATGAGCATGAATGACTCTCAAATCATAATACCCAACTTGGCAAATGTGACAATGAAATGTTGTAGAGGTATTGGCAAATGACAAGTCTGGTGCGATCCAATGTAGTGTGAATTGGTTCAAGCGTTTACCTTGTGAATACAATTCTGAAATCATGTTAATAATGGTTGCAGTGCGATTCAAACACGTGACCCTCTGATTACAAGGTGGATGTCGGAACCACAACAACGCTTCCACATGGCTTCATATGTTTGTCACATATTGAAAATATTTTAAACAGTTGGATATAGGAAATCAACGTGAGACTGGAAAGTGCATCCATACAACAATTACAATTTGAAGGCCATTAAATGACAACTTCTCTGGATGTTCTCCCGACCCTTAGTGGCTAAATATTGCCTGGCATTCTGGCAAAAGACACTATTAACCTTTTGAAAATACATCTCGAGACATCGGTCTCAAAAATGTTTAAGCAATATTGTGTTTTACTGGGTAGGAATATTTGTATGTCAGTAAGGAGGCAAATTGTGATAGCAAAAAGAAATGTATATTCAGGTAACGATTAATTTGATTGTGAAAATTATTATTCATTATACATGTACAAAATTTCTATGACAATACATAACAGAAACCTTACCGGAAAAATTAAGATAAGACCACACTCCCTACAAGACAGCTCCCCCCCCAAAAAAAAAAAAAACGGATGTTCTGCTACCTCCCTCCTCCTAAGATAATAACTATTTTACGTTTCAAAATTTTACGTTCCTTTTGGTTTTGTTTTCTTGTTTTTCGTTTTTTAGATGATAGCGAACTCTAAACTGGAACAAAATTCGTTTCAGACGTGTGCTCAATCGTTGTTATACCTGCAAATGCCAATAACATATTAGATCATAACAACCTGTAAAAGAAACAAGAAAGAATGGTTTCACAACAGGTAAATTGGCGCTCGAAGGCAAGGATCTGTTCGTTTACCTTTGACTTTTATTATAAATGAAATATACACCGTGTTTTGCCAGACATTATAGAAAATAGATCCGCTCGGGATTGTCGCGCTATCCCACGGGGGAGGGGGGGGGAGATCGCAAATTTTACGGTAATGAATCGAGAATTCATGTTTTAACAAATTTAGTGTTTTCCTAACAGACGCTGATCCAGGCAGGGATGGAGCTGATCTTACCCCCCCCCCCCTTTTTATGTTGGGGGGGGGGGGCTGCGGATGAAATGATTGTTTTAACAGAAAAATTAAACCCACGTTGACAAGCTTTTTTGTTAACATTTCTAATGTTATTTATTTAAACATCTGTTTAATTCTTTGTTTAATCCATTAATATCTTTCAATTTGCATCTTATTAAATGTTATTTTTAGAACATATTCATTTACCTTTTTTATTATTTGGGGAAAGAATGGGCTTGTATTTTTGGGGAAAAAGTGGGCCACGTATGATAAATCATGAATCAGCTCTTATTTGTTCATACCTACCTTGATCGAAATGGTAAGAAAAGACCTCCAATCATCCTCCCCTACACTCTCATACACACACAAATTGATTAATTTACAGATTAACAAGAACATTCAAGGATAAAAAAATTGTGGACAATAAGTGAGATTATTAAAAGAAATATGTATTTACACATTTTGTCATTTTTAGAACAAAATGTACACTTTAAAAAAAAAACACTTTACAAAAAGAAAGATTTTGCAGAAAGCAATAACAGAATCATTCTGTAAATTCATAAAACGTCATTTTTTCTGCAATTCAACAGAACAGGTCTGTCTAAAAAAGGGTAAAAGGGTGTTTCATTTAAGGAAATTTGTAAGGTTCCATACACAAAATACGAATTTCCTGTAAGTTTACATGATATAAAGTTAGATTACGCAATCTGGTAAAATTACAGGTGTTATCGAGACTCTGCTGCATGAACTTCTTTTATTTAAAGGATACATTTTCTAACAGTGTACATCAAGCTGGCCATAGTGAAATTGATCATGAATTTCCCTCTCCCCCGCCCCCGAAAAAAGGAAGTATCAAGTTAAGGAAATAAAGCAATTAAAGCAAATACAATTAACTCAGATCCCATTTCCCAGCGCATCACACACAACAAACATTATTTTCCGTCCATCAAAATTTGTCCTTTTTTCTAGTAAATGTGCGAATGAAAATTTTCACTCCCTTCTTGCTTCCGATTTGCATAATAACTTGGAATTCATATATTGAACTTCAATTCTACTCTTTTTCTTACAGAATTCGTTTATCCTATGTTTTTCCACTCTTCAATCATTTCTGGGTAAACATTTATAGAAAGTTTCACCCAAAAATCCCAATTGCCACATTTATCTTCAAATGCGAAAACAAATGGACACTCAAAACATGACATTTAAATGTCAGATATATTAGTAGCTTTTATTGTATTGTAATATATCAAGACATTAAAAATTACCATTGGCCAAAGGGCATATAGAAGTATTAATGTCATATGATTAATGATGATAATAGCCGGACTTTCCGTCGCTGTAAAACTGTATATATAGTCAGAGGCGTAGTAGGGGAGGGGGCAATGGGGGGGGGGGGGTGTGACCGGACGACAACTTTAGGTGCAACATAAAAATTAAAAAAAGATGGAGAAAGAAACAAGAAGGGTAAGAAGAAGAAAAAAGCCAAAGGGGTCCAAAATTGTAAAAACTCTGCTTTCCGTATTTTCCTACAGACACCACTAATATATATCATGGTGTTAATGACATTCGTTTTAAACATTATTTTCACCATGGACCTACATATAAATGTGGGCAGATCGTGGAGTATAGTATCTTTTTGGGGGGAGGAGGGGGTGCTATTGAGCAAGGGTTAAAATGGCTTTAACATCAACAGGAGTGATGTAATCTTCATAATGATAATATAATGATACTTAATATGATAGTAATAATAACAGTAGCTGGTTTATATAGCGCTTTTTTCAGAGGAGACAAAGCGCAATATTACCCCGGCTTTAGCTCGAGGTAACACCTCATCAGTGCTATCAAGGATTTTTTTATCCTCTTGGGTCTATTATTTATTTCTTTTACTCATAAGAACGCCTTTGAAGAAAAGATTACAAGTTTTTGACCTCGATTACAAAAATCCTGGATCTACCAATTTTCAAGGCAAAGGTAAATAACAATAATATGCCCATCAGTGTATCGTGTTGCGAAATAAAAACTCAAAATTGTGTTGAGATGAGGCTTGTAACTAATAGATTTTTCATTGGATCAAATTTTGTTAACGTGGCCTAATCATTTATGAAATTAAAAACAAAATTGTAAATTTACCATGAGAAAATTGCATATCTGGTTCGATTTAAAACTTCAGAGGTAGCAGTTGACGCTGAGCTTGTTTTGATGAATGTCGTTCAAGAATGATGAATCACCTACTTCCCTCGATTTTGATCGAGTCTTCAGCCCCCCCCCCCCTACCCTTCTTCACCTCTCCTTTAAATTTCCCCCGAGTCGATCTGGAGTAAAACATCACGCACACGAGTTGCAGCATATGACGTAAAGACAGGACCCAATGTTGTGCTCGAGTTTCTATTGAGCCGTAATGAATTAATCCCCCAGGTGAAATGTACATCCAGGGCTGTTCGAAAAGAATGCGTGGTATGGAAGGTAACCCTCCCAAAAGGATGGCGTTAGCCTAAAAAATGGCGCCAAGATTGTCATTTCATGCGTCTAAACGCGCGTACTCTAAAAATAATCTACATGTATTTGATAAAATTACGGGATCCCGTTAGCGATATTTATCATACAAAATGTCAACTTTTTAGAGCCTTTTGAAAAAAAATTGTAATCATACCTTCTTTAAAGGAGTCACATTTTCGGAGCATCTTATTTATTCTTCAATTCATAGCTCCAATAGCAACCTGCACTGAGAAAAAAAATCGAGATCAAAAAAGAGGTTACTTAAAATTTTTTGAAGGTCAAATAAGTTTAGATGTACGTGGAATCTTAATGTCTGCTATAAAGCGATGCAACTGATCAATAAATTGTGAGCCTATTTTCATTGATTCTGAGAGTGAATTTTTGCTTCAAAATTTACAACAAGTTAAAATTTTCATTTACCTTTTTGGCGCACTTCGTTTTTATTTTCTTCAAATGAACATTTTGAATGTTTCATTACTTTTCTTTTCCTTTGCGAAGTTTGCCAAAAGACACCTTTCCTATTTGAAGAAACTAGTTTGTGAAAAAAATATCAAAGTAATACATAAACATACGCTAGAACACAAATCCATTAGGCAAACATACGATAATGCAGTGAATTATCATGCAGTATTAAGTAAGTCAAGAGTCAAACTGAATATTTGAGAAAGACTACTTGTTGCTGTCTCGGATTCATATGATGACGACATTTTCAAGAGGCTAAATGCCTCGCTGAGCAAAAGCTCTCAACTTGTCAAAACCGCTACCTCCCCCACGCATATTCGACGTTATCTCCACAAACCATCTTTGTAGAACACTATAAATAGACACAGAGTTCAGAAGTATTACGAGAGGGTGTCTGTGCGCGAGTCTTGGTGCTGTGCGTGTGTTTGTCCGTGAGTTTAGCCCTGTGGGGATGTCGGATGTGCGCCAGGGCAATCGTAAGAATTGCACAATGAATTTAACTAAAATATTTTGCTATTTTCTATCTTTGAAATATAGAACACTTACCCTCGAGAGCATTTTCATCCCCCAAAATAACTTTTAATTCAAATCTTCATCGACGCTAAGAGGGCGAATCTTTGAAGAAAAAAAAGAAAAATATAAGAGGTCTGATAAAAGAAAGGTGGGCGGGTACGAACTACTACGTTCACCCCTTTCAAAGCATAAAGGTAAAAGTGTCTTGTTTTCTTTACGGTTAACCGAAGTATGTCTAGAAATCAAATAAAACGTCTACAAATTCCAAAATGAAATTAAAGGGGGACAAAATAATTGATGAGTATGTAGGAATTGGGGGAGCATTTCCTCAATATTTTCGTCCGACAAACTTTCCTTGATTTTGATTGGCTGAGAAGTACTGTTACTCGGATAAAATGGAACTTGTTGAAAAAGTTCTGAGAACAGTGTGATCAATCCGATTGGCGATGTATATCGTGTACGGGTCTCCTTCATAATCATATCTGAGATCAAGCGTATGGAGAGGGCCGTAGCAAGGTCAATACCAGTCTCAAGCTTTCGGGCGCATGCACTGTAAACAAAAAATAATGAAGTGTTAAATTTACAGTGCTTGTATAGTGACTGCGCTGTAAGTGCTAAATTGGCACTATTTTTTTTTACATTGTGCCCTTCATCGAGATCTAAACCAATATATAAAGTTAAAAAAGGCCTACTATTTACAATGCAATATATAACGGAGATAAGTAATAATAGTCAATTAATAACAACCAATGATCTATGTAAGGTAATATGTAACGAAGTATAGAATATATAGTTACCGTAAGGTCCGTAAGTATATTGTATTGTTTGCTTGCTGAAGACTGGTATGACTTGATATGGCTTGATGAAGACTAGAATTGACCTTGCTACGGCCCTCTCCACACTTTTGATCTCATATATATATATATATATATATACTCATTAGCAGAGCGGAATAAATGGGTTTAATATTAAAGCTTTACATCATTTTACCTGGAATGAAAACATGCAAAACATACAATACTATTACAATCTAAATTGATGTATTCCCACGCAAACCTGTCTCAGTATCCGTATCAACCCACGCAGGCCGTTTTGCAGTAAAAGTGATCTTAGCTATTTCTGGACATACCTCACGAATAGAAACAAATTCGAGAACAGGAGACGGATTAAAAAGCTATATCAGTTGAATCGTCTTCCAATGGGGGAAAAATCTTGCATCATTATAAAATGGTAGAGCTATCAATTTTCTAAATAGCAAATGTATCCGTTGGATACCTGCTAATTCTCCTTGAATCTATGACTAAGCCTATTAGAATGCGGCTTCTGTGAAGTTTACTACTTCCATTCTACCGCCAGCGTAATAATTAGGCAATGATTAAGTGAGACAAAGGAAAACTTAAGGTGATTTGAAAGCGTGCCATTGGATATTTGAGCAATATGTGTTCTCTGTCCTCTCCTTAAAAGCGTGCCTGTATAGCAGCCTCTTACATCTACGTGGGTCGAAAGGGATGTTTTTTTTTTCTTAATTTTGTTTTAACCAATAAGCATTTATAATAAAAATACAAGTAATATATATAATAATGATAATATTGAAATAACAATAGTTCTTGTACAGCGCATATGATATCATGATCATAACGTCTCTTTGCTCATCCAAAGGACTTGGATATTATTACACCGGCTTTAGCAATATCAAGAACAGGATCTATAAATATTATGGCGTCTAAGCATGATGATAGTGATGATGATAATTTAACTGAAAATAATTATCCTTATGATGAATACAATGATGACAAACAGGACGATAATGATGATATCAATTATTGTTAAGAGTTAATAAGTTATGCGTTTCTGTATATCGCACCACTGCTTTACGATGAAACCTATTTTGTAGTTTATTACATGTCTGTTATTATATTAGACCAAGGACAGTGTTTCCTTTATTTAGTTGTGACTACATTGGTATCTACTCAAAATTGAAATATGATATTCATGATATTATGTGATTTTGCAAGATCTCTCAAACTTATTATATTTTTCATCAAGTTATACCGTCACTATCGTTAGACCAAGGACCAAGGATTTCCATTTATTAATTAAAGTCCTGTTAACTCGACTGCAATATTATCACTCCACAGTGATCATGCGAATTTGTAAAGTCTTCCAAATCAAGTTTGCATTTGCCATCTTTGCCACTTGAATTAGAGCGTCAAAAACACTTAAAAAGCTAATTTGTTCACTGAAAAGTAGAGAATTGCGTCCTATTTAAATGACATAAGCTCTAAAGAAAAATACATTTTCATGACATAGCCCTTTCGGCATGAATAGTAGCACAATCCCTCGAAAATGACAGTAAAAGAAGGGGTTTCCCCATTGAAAAAGGGGGGAATCAAATCTGTACACCATAGGGCATGATGGTAGGTTAGTTATCTAACCCCCTTTCAAATATAATACATGCCTAACACCTTTTCCGGGGAACGTGATAGAAATAGAATTTTGAATACGCAGGCCTGATGAAATCAGCCTACACATTCACCCTTCAGCCGCAATTAGTTTAATGAGTACATACAGCAGGTTTTTCTCCGATCTTTATATTCAGGACTGCAAAGTAGGGTAACTGTGTGCCGCAGGGTTCAATGTTATCTAACGGTTTAGATGCTCTGTAAAGTTAGGCAAAATTAGAGAGACGTACATCGGGTAAAGGGAGTACGACCCTAATCAGCGAAAACTAATAACCCTTTCTGACTTTGTCGCTATGAACAATGCGTGATGCCTACTATGCATCAAAACATTTTTTTTTTGGAAAGTATGTCGGCGAACCGAAGCCCTGCCCCCCACCCAGAAAAAAGAATATTAAATAAAGATAAATGAATAAATAAAGTAAAATAAATAGATTAATAAAATAAATGAAATAAAACATTTTGAAAATGGCTTTTTATTCCTTGAATTTATTTCTACCCATCACAAATCACCTACAGCAATACGTCATGACAAAAACCTCTTAAGGTAGCAGGATAGAAATAGAATATTGATTGCATGGACCTGGTGTAATCGGCCTATGGCTATTATTGTAATTAGTGTAATGAGCATATTCTCCGGTCTCCCGATTCAAGCTTTCGCAGTCAGTATAGTCTGGTAAGGAATCACATTATAATCATAATCATCGTCATAATCATCGTAATGATGAAAGCGTTTCATGAAAGTTGTCAGCACTGACAAATTGGCTTTCTCCGACAGTTACCATAGTAACAGTCAGAGGCAAGTGCCTTACAGCCAATCAAAACCAAGGATTTCACTGAAATTGTCAGCACTGACAATTTAGTCAGTGCTGACAACTTTCATGAAACACCCCCCAGATATTATATAGAGCGCTGTGGTTTTGAAAACCCTCGGTGAATCCATGTTTTATGCAGATTTCCTGGATAAATTACGCTTAATTTAGCGCGTATCGGGCGCGTGCATAAACAATAGTCCAATGCTGAAGCGCACTTTTGTCTCAGTGCGCCAAATTGACGCCTGTTACCATGGTTAGATACGCTATTTTATTCATGAGTCCACCGTTTGAATAGTACTAGTAGACTCATTCATAAAATAGCGAGGATAACCGCGGCAACAGGTGTCAATTTGGAGCACTGTGCCAAAAGCGCGTATCAGCATTGGACTTTTTTTAATATACGCGTAAAGGCCACCGCACACCTTACGACCCGACCGGTCGCCGACTGGCTTGCGACTGGGTGAGGGGAGATGTGACGTCACAGCTCTTGTCAGCTTGAGCGTAGTCCAGATTGGACCTTGTCGTTTGGAAGTGCCCTTTCCCAAAAGCTAACATAGAGGGCACATGTCTCCCAATCTCTAATCAGCACTAATCTACTCATCTTGACTCCCCAACTCCCCTTGTTGGGGAATCAAGATGAGTAGATTGGTGCTGATTAGAGATTGGGAGACATGTGCCCTCTATGTTAGCTTTTGGGAAATGGCACTTCCAAACAACAAGGTCCAATCTGGACTAGCTTGAGCGTCGCAGACCGGTCAGAGACAAGTCGCAAGGAAAATCGGAAGGATTTGACATGTTGAATCCTTATGACTGGATCGCAAGCTCAATCCAACCTCCAGCCAATCAGACATCAGAGTTGCATAACGCGTATTATGATAAACAACGCGCATACGCAGTAGTAAGCGCAATTTCTCAGATGCTATGCCAAAATAAAAAAGCGCATGCGTGAGTCGCAGATCGGATCGCAAGCTGTGCGGTGCCGAGGCTTATGACTGCCTTCCGACTCATCTCCCCTCACTCAGTCGCAAGCCAGTCGGCGACCAGTCGGGTCGTAAGGTGTGCGGTGGCCTTAATTTATACAGGAAATCTGCATAAACCATGGACTCAACCGTGGGTTTTCAAAACCACCTTTGTGAATTCGGGCCTTTGAGTTTTGGGTAATAACAGAGGTAGAGCCAGTGTGTACGAATAGAAGGTATTGGACAAGAAGACCTAAAGATCGTTCTTTCAATTAATAATAATGATAACTATAGTTACACGACTTAATACTCTCTTTTTTTATAAACATTTTTACTCTTCTCACATTACCTTCATTTTTCCTTTTCTTTCTTTATTTTTTCGGCTTTTTTTCTCATGTTGCCCCCTCTTCTTGAAAGTTACCGGGAGTATTCAACCTATAATAGATATCCGGGGGCCCCATGTTAAATGTAGTAGACTGCAAAACTCCGGTGTTGATTTAACACGAGGCTGGAATCTATATATGTCCACACCAGAGAAGTATTGAAACATCACCAGTTTGAAATCAAACCAATGCTGTTTTTAATACTAATTGATGCTGTATAAACATCTATCTGGCGTTAGACCAAAAGGAAACTGGTGTTTTTAAACACTTCTCAGGTGTGGACATGTATAGATTCCGGGCGAGTGTTAAATCAAAACCAGAGTTTTTGCAGTGTACAAGGTAAATTCATCATGGTGATAATAATTACAGTTAACATTTTAACTCTTGTCACATTACTTTCTTTTATTTCCTTTCTTTCTTTCTTTCTTTATTTTGTTCTTTTTTTTTTCTCGTGTTGTCCCCTCTTCTTGAAAGTTACAGTTACAGGGAATATTATACCTATAAAAGGTATTCCCCTTTGGCAAGCCACACCCCTCATCCCGGGGGCCAAATTAATCTGTTGTAAAAAGGTTATGAGCGACCTTTGAACAAAAATAACAACCACCCCCCCCCTCTCTCTCTCTCTCTGTTCTGAAAATCTACCATATGACCCGCCCCATTACATTGTACCTAATGAGCGCAACTCCAACATGTCCAAAATCAAATGGAACTTGGGGCCCGTTGCAGAAATAGTTGCGATCAAACTCAACTTTAAAAAATCTTGCGCAACTTGATTTTCAGCTAACAAAGCACCCGTATTCGGGACTTGCGCTTTATTGTATTGACTTGCGTTTAAACGCAACTGTTTCTGCAACAGGCCCCTGGACTCAACTTATCTCTTATTTGGGACTTCAGGACCCAATTGCATAAATTTTATTATTATGGTAAGTCTGCCATCCAGTGATATCCGTCATGAAATCCTCGATTTTGATTGGCTGACGAGCACTGTTATAAGTATGGTACCACTGGATGGCAAAGTTACCATAACGGTAATTTTTATGAAACGGGGCCCTATTTGAAGTTTAGCTAAGTTTATATACAGGTACCTCTCTGTACGCATTGCCCCCAATCTATATTTCCCTTGAGCGGAAACATCTTTAAGAACTATAAATGTTCATCTCGTTTCATTTGACGCCATTTTCGTTCAAGGATATATTTTTTCCATTGTACCTGGATGCGGTAAAATAAACCATTGCATTTATTATTGAATTGAAGCGTTTATCATTTCATCACTTTTGGAGCAAAGTTCCACCATCGCTCTTCACGCAGTGACGTCACTGTCTCCCTAATTTCGACCAGCATGCGTGCAGGTAAGAGAGAGTACACGTGTCTGTTTCTCGTCTCGTGTCGGGCCTCTCTCTCGCCGGAGGGGTGCCTGTTCCCTTACCGGACCAATTCAATCAATCAAACAAACCAACGTTTAGAGCTGAAAAACGCGCGCAAAACAGCCTCGCCCAAGGTGCTTTAACCCCCTTCAAACAATGGCGTCAATCAAGGGAGTGTAGCAGAAGTGAGGACGGGGTGGCTTTGTTTAATATGAATATACATGTAAATGGGAACCTTGTGAATAATCATTGTAAAAGTGTGAAATATTATTCTTTCGATTTTTTTGTACATCTCCCTATTTCAATATCTTGAATCTAAATTTCGTCTCCCTTGAGTATTTATGGAAATATGGCGGTGAGACTCAACGCCTCTACAATCTACTTTTGCTTGATATTGCAATTTGTTTGATATTTGAATGGCAACAATTCTGGTGACCTTTAATCACATGATCGCGATGATTTCAGTTGCTGATTAGTGCCTGGTGGTGCTTATTTCTCTTTAATTTCCTGAAATGTGTTTGTGTAGATCGAAATGTTCGAGGCACTTTCATACACAAAATGCATTTATTCTCATCTATAAAGCTTCTAATGTCGAAATGAATTCGTCACCCCTCCCCCGGTCTACAAATAAATATTTCTATTTCTTGATAAAATCTTGAGAATGTATTTTTGGCTTCACAATTTTCTTGGATTTCCCCTTGATATTAGAAAGTTATTTTACGTGTAGAATGTAAGGCTTAAGTTAATGAAATATATATTTTCAATCAATTATTTGAAAATTGTCTTTTGGCTCGCTCGTTTCACTCGCTGATAGAATTTTCAAAAAAAAAGCTCAGTCTAAGGAACACAGACCCCTGAAAATTAAAACTCTATCACGCCACTGGAGACCATCTGACATAGGTGTGGCATTTTAACCTTTCCTCATACATTCCCTCAACACCTTAAGTGTCAAAAAATCTCACGATATCGAAACATTGTCAATATTGGAGGTACACAAGTAGCGGATGTTAAGGTTACACTCTTCCTCGAAAACCAAGGTCACCACTCGGAGCAAATCTTGAAATGTGGAAACACGATAAAGAGGAAACATGCTTGCCTGCGGATATATGACATTACAATCGGTTGTGAACAAAGCAATCAAGATTTGTCTAGACCCACTGAGCAAACACTCGTGCATAATAATGCGCTGTCATGTTCACTGGGAAGGGCAGATATTATGGACTCCTTCACACAGAACAGAAAATACCATTGGTGTTAAGGCCTGGTCACACCGCCCGAGCGTTGTTGGAGCGGTCGTGGAGCGGTAGGGAGAGGGGGTCGAACTTCGCTCACAAAATTGGGGAAAAAATCAAAAACAAAAATCGAAAACAAAATAAAAACAATCGAAATCGAAAATGGTGAACGGGAGCGAGCGGTGATGATTTTTTTCTATCCGCTCCACGACCGCTCCAACAACGCTCGGGCGGTGTGACCAGGCCTTAACTCTAGTCTGCACACTGCAAAACGGTGGTGTTGATGAAACACCAGTAGATGTTAAGAAGGGAGCACTCTAAGCATTTCACACTAATGTTAAATTCTTGATGCTACATCAACAGCCATTTGTGTTATTATAACACATTATATGATGACACTATTGATGTTTCATTTAAACTCCATAATGTATGCTTAAAGGGGAAGTTGACCCTGACAAAAAACTTTGTTGTGAAAAAAGCACAAGAAATAATTAAAAGATATTGGTGAAGGTTTGAAGAAAATCCACTAAAGTTAAGAAAGTTTTTAGAATATCCAGTTTTTGATTTGTGACGTCATAAAATGCATGAATTTTTAATGGTTCGCGAGAAGAAATTTATAATTTTCTCTTCTGGAGCGTGTGGGAAAATATTTGTGTAGAAAATACACAAGGTACCAAAAAAATCTGAAAAAGACATTTCATTGATTTTAACCAAACAATTTACGTATGAAAGCTGCTCGCATATAACGTAACAAATTAAATAATTTAAATTCTAATATCTTTTTTTATTTTCCTCAAACCTCCGCCAATAATTTTTCGTTATTTCTTCTGCCATTCTTACAATAACTTTTTGTCAGGCTGAACTTTCCCTTTAACACCTTTAACACCTGAGGATGTAGTGCTCTCATAAAAAAAACGTCTGCTGTTTGTTCTAACACCGTTGTTTTTTATAGTGCAAAAGTTTCTTTCATTCACTCTTGACTACAGTAAACAAAATGGTTAAAACATTTCAGAAGACTAAACCAGAGGCATTAAAAGTGAAAGTTAATCAATCAATGAAAAGTATGGGTAATGCTTATAAAACCGTCAGGTGCTTTGAACGAACGTTGCCCTTTAAAACTACCATTTGCAACTTGGAAGCTTCCTCCAAGAGAGCAAAATCCACTTTTATCAGTCCCACATGTATTGAAATCCGTATGCCCTGATGAATTGCTCTATGTGCTGGAAATTTTCGATGAAATGTTTTCTATTATTAACCTGCACTTTTAAAGAAATATGTAATCTCGCCTAAGCAGGAAATCCAGTAAATATTACCAAATACATTCTCTCACATCAATTTTCTTTTTTTTAGTTACACAAGAAAAAAGCCATTGTATTACGACTACAATAAATGTAGAAAATAATAATAAAAAAAGTTGTGTTAAATCTTAAACCTTTCGTTTGATAAACCCCATATGACACAACGCTTTCATTCTGCTTGCTTTACTTGAGGCATCCAGAAGAAATAAATTTGCTTTTCCATGAAAAGGTAAAAACAACTAACGTTCAAGCAAATTAGGCATTTATCACTCTTAATAAACGTGACGCAATGGCTTCATTTTTTCGTAATGATAAATCTTAAAACTGGAGGCCGTGATCACAGAACTCAACAGCTTTCTTTGAAAATAAATTGGGTTGCCAATCTAAAGACTATCGGATACAGCTGGACCTTGATACCTGACAAACCAGTTCAGCTGCTCCATTGAAATGAAACAACTGACAAATAATTCACTCACACGTGCATGCGTCCCTCAGGGCACAGTCTTAGCACCTCACACGCCACAACTAGAAGTGCATTTACACTGATCCGGCGAACTCGCACATTATTTTCTTTTGCTCTCCTCTGGGACGTTTTTAAATGGAGAGCGTAAGGGGAGGGGGATTAACTTTCTAATTTTGTAACGGAACCGAAACACTAATCCATACATATTAATTCAGTAAGTTTTCCCATGTTGTCGAGTGTAAATGAAAAACATTGTACTTAGTTTTTTTATTTTTTCACAATATCTTAAGTCCACTGTAATGAACACTACGAATATATATATATATATACATATATATATATATATATATATATATATATTTAGTTCCACGTAAATAGGAATTATAATGGCAGCTTTAATGTTGAGTATGCGACCATTAGGGTCGAACTTATCCAGTAGCACAAGAGTAAAAGAACTATAATCGCCAATACACACGAGTAGAAAATTAAAAAAAATCTCTTTTAAGGGAAACACATACTGAAGAAACAGTATATGGGCAAAGTATCGAAATATAAATTATCTCAACAGTCTTCTACTTACATGTACATGCAGCTGCATTTGCACTCAAAACGTATGACAATCATAACTTTCAGGCTTGCTATCGACATGAATACTTTGAAAGCATTTCATTCATAAAAGGTGAAATGTTAAGCAAAACACATTCTTCTCTAACATACATTTTCCCTTTAACATAAAGACTAAGGCCCGTATTCTGAAGTCGGGTTTAACTTAAACTCATGTTTAAAGTTGTGGTTTAAGTATGGGAAGCCAAAAGTTTAAAAAAAATTATTAAGTTGTATTTTTGTCTCACCTGCGAAGCAAAGTGAGACTATAGGCGCCGCTTTTCCGACGGCGGCGGCGACGGCGGCGGCGGCGGCGTCAACATCAAATCTTAACCTGAGGTTAAGTTTTTGAAATGACATCATAACTTAGAAAGTATATGGACCTAGTTCATGAAACTTGGCCATAAGGTTAATCAAGTATTACTAAACATCCTATTAGAGTTTCATGTCACATGACCAAGGTCAAAGGTCATTTAGGGTCAATGAACTTAGACCATGTTGGAGGAATCAACATCGAAATCTTAACCTGTGGTTAAGTTTTTGAAATGTCATCATAACTTAGAAAATATATGGACCTAGTTCATGAAACTTGGACATAAGGTTAATCAAGTATCACTGAACATCCTGCATGAGTTTCACGTCACATGACCAAGGTCAAAGGTCATTTAGGGTCAATGAACTTTGGCCGAATTGGGGATATCTGTTGAATTCCCATCATAACTTTGAAAGTTTATGGATCTGATTCATGAAACTTGGACATAATAGTAATCAAGCATCACTGAAAATTTTGTGCAAGTTTCAGGTCTCATGATTAAGGTCAAAGGTCATTAGGGTCAATGAACTTTGGCCGAATCGGGGGTATCTGTTGAATTACCATCATAACTTTGGAAGTTTATTGGGCTAGTTCATTAAACTTGGACATTAGAGTAATCAAGTATCACTGAACATCCTGTGCACGTTTCAGGTCACATGACCAAGGTCAAAGGTCAATGAACTTTGGCCGAATTGGGTGTATCTGTTGAATTACCATCATAACTTTGAAAGTTTATGGATCTGATTCATGAAACTTGTACATAAGAGTAATCAAGTATCACTGAATATCCTGTTTGAGTTTCAGGTCACATGATCATGGTCAAAGGTCATGTAAGGTCAATGAACTTTGGCCATGTTGGGGTTTTTTGGTGAATAACCATCATATCTCTGTAAGTTTATTGGTCTAGTTCATAAAAAGTGGACATAAGAGTAACCATGTATCACTGAACATCTTGTGCGAGTTAGAGTAGTATTCAAAGTCAGCACTGCTGCTATATTGAACCGCGTGATGCAGGTGAGACGGCCAGAGGCATTCCACTTGTTCTTATGTTTACTGTGCTCTCTCCTGATTCATCGATGTAAGACAATCATCACTTTATACTTCCTACACAATTATGAGTGATTTGAGAGCCGAATGAGCTGAAAGTATGATATCTTTACTGTTAGTGATTATGTAACTATTGGCTGTCCATACTTTAAACCTGAGTTTAAGTTAAACCCGACTTCAGAATACGGGCCTAAGGGGGAGTAGGAGAGTAGAGGCAAAGAAAATTTGGTAATATAAACGAGGGAAGAGATCATTTATGAGTGAAAACAAACATGTGCGCTCGCATTGAAGAGTTTATGGCGTATACCTAGGAATCCTAGGCACCTTATGCTATGTAAACTAACTGGGGTATACCCTTCTTTATAATTACCTTGTGTGTTTACGTTTCGAACCCCCCCCCCCTCCCCCCACCATTAAACTTAGAAGTGGGCCTAAAAATGATAACAACAGGAAACTAGCTTTTCCTTAGTGTATTTGTTTTTTATTATTATTTTTGTCTTTTTTCTTTTATGTGTTAGTGTTCCGTTCTTAAAATCAGTTGTTATGATTTTACTTTGAAATCAACTTTAATTTCAGCCACAAGGCGAATAAATAATTCATTATCAGTTCTAACCCCAAAGTGTTTATTAATAGTCTGTCTCTGTTCTGCCATCTGATTAAGCATCATAATTATGATTTTTTTTTCTTTTCCCATTTTTGTAACTCGTATAAATCGTGCATAACTACATTTTAAAAGGTGGGGATTTCGATTTTGTAATTTCAGATGAAATGTGTTTTTTCATAATTGCTTTCAAGACTTTTTTTCATTCTTCCATTCGAAGATGGGAGCTGTGATGAAATCTAATATCCTCGATTTCCATTAAAAGGGATTTAGTTCCATTTGAAAATAAAATTATATAAGCTTGTTTCCCTCCTTCATATCCAACCTCTATTTCACCTTTTCCTCTTTCTCTCTTCATATCACACATAAACATACAGAAACAAAAAAACACCCCTCTCTTACCCCTCTGTCTCTCTCGCACACACAATCACACGCGTGCGCACACACTAACATTCTATCTATCGCTATCCATCTATCTATCTTTCTCTCTATCTTTATATCTATCTATCATAATATTCTAGATAGATTACTATTTATCTACATAAATAAATGACCTGTCTTCTTCTTATCACCCTTTCTTTCCCTAGCTCTCTTCTCTCTCTTCTAGCACTTTCAAAAACTCCTAACATTGGCTTCTCTTTATCTTGCTCCCATTCTTTCTAATTCACCAATGTCCCTCCGCCTCTGGGTGACTGCTCCCCATATATCATCAAAATAATCGAAATTCCGGAAATAGATCTTCTATCAATAATGATAATTGTGTCCTATTTCCCCCTATGTTATCCTGAGCACTATTAATACCACTCTATAGGTTACCAGCAGTCATTGTTATTATAACTCCGTATTGGATGGGGTGGCTGGTTATGGGCCTGCACTGAATTTATTCATAATTGTACAGAACTGTTTTGATGATACTCACGGGTGAGGGATGGTCTAGGTAGAGATCGATGCTCTTAGACGAGTTAACAAAACACTCAAATTGCAAGCCAAGTGATTTACAACCGTGTAATAACATGATTATTGTAGAAGTGGATATATCTGTTCGGCCTATCAGAAAAACCTACTTAAACGTAATTAATGGCAGATAAACCATCACCGCTCATCCTGTCCCCTTTCCTATATTGCTCCTTCTCGATCTGTATCTGGCTGTCTTTCTTCAAGCGCTCTCCACTCTCTTCTCCTCCACATAACTCCCTCACTCTCATTCTCAGTTCTGTAGGAATATCTCAGTGGCCGCAAATCGGATAAAGGGCTTCAGTCACCAATTTTTCCTCTTTTTTTATAGTAAAGTTGTATAACGTGAAAATGGTAATGTAATTGTGGTTCATTGCATGTTCTTCACAAACCCTTTCAAAAATGAAAACAAAACAACCCGTTCGGGGGCCTTAGTTTCGCCATTTCCTTCTATCTACCCCCCCCTCTCTCTCTCTCTCTATATATATATATATATATTCATTTATAAGATATATGTTTGTTGCTTATGATACGTAAGCGCACACCAACCCTCACACACACACACACACACACACAAGGCACACTAACATACACATATAGTTTTTCTCTCTTCTTGATACTTTTCTATTAACGTTTCAACAATCTTTCTTATTAGTCCGGCAGCCCAGGAGGTTTATTCAACCGAAAGCCGGACAAGCAAATGACCCCATAGCTGGATGGCATGGACCTTGAAGTTTACAAAAATGCATTGCTGCCGGGTTCTATGCGTGGTCTTCCCTCCGAAATGACGTAATATATGACGTCACTACAAAATGGCCCTATTTCACCATTTTTCAGACATTGTACACATAGCATGAAGTCAAGGGAGAATATCTCAGCCAAATCATGCTTGTTTTGTATATGAAACTTTCACAATGTATTGTTCGAGTAGTGCACAAGAGATATGCAAAATTTCACGAACAGAAATTATTGTTTACATATGCAAATTACGTAATGAAATTTGCATATCATTAGTTTTGGAGATTTCTCGCATAAAAAATTGTCAAAAATCGATTTAGAAATTTATTTTCTTTTGTAGTGTACTTTATTTGATATTTTTTCTCTCAAGCATAATATCATTGTCTTCATCTATATCTCTACTTTAAGAAAATATATAACAGTAATTGAAAAAGACATTATAGACTGTGATTTCAGCCCCCTTTCCAATATGGTGCGCACGTAGAAATCGTGCGTTTTTGGCCTATTTTCACCATATGGCTGACGTGTGCGAACGATATGCCTACTTTATTGATGTTTCCTGCATTTTGCATGATATTAAATCTTCCAAACAACATATTTTCTTCTTCATTATGTCTCTGGTGATCAATCAATGATTTCAGCAAAATTTGATTGCCCACTGGGCAGTCTATAGGCTACGTTTTCAGCCTAGTTTTCAACAACGAACCTATACCATGTATGACTGCATCGTTGTAGTCGAGTCGGATAAGAGGGTTTCTATGTACCATCAAAACATTTTTCACTCAATGTTTTGGTATTTGCCTAAAGTGTCTAGTTAATAAAACTTGATGTTCCCTTCCCAAAATCGTGTCCAACGGAGTTCAAAATTGATATCTTTGGCGGCCCTCTTGGACATTTTTAATGAAAATCAATTATTTTCATATTTTATTGCACAAAGTCTGACAATGGGAAATTTTAAATCAATACGCATTTCACTAGGATTTGGATAGTAGAAATCGGTTGAAATTGTTTTCTGAATAGTCCGGTTAATATATTAAAAAAAAGAATTCATCAAAAATTTTGAACCAAAATGTTCAAGTGCATTGACATATATCTGTTTCATCTTGCATCCGATCGCCTTTGTTGATGTGCCTAACATGCAGAAAATAACGTACTTAGCGATCGATAGAAAGGTATGTATTACTTGTATCATGTGTATGAGGGTAAAAGGCATTTTCTACACAAAGCAATTTTTATGATGATTAAATCTCTTGAAAAAGATAGAAGTTCGAGGCATTGCTCTGCATTTTCATTTTGCATGCAATTACTCTCGGGCACCTTAAAGCATAGTCCCACAAGAACCAGTAAAATGTTACATACAGTACCATACCATTATCCATAGCTTGACTATTATGATATCGTGCTTTTCGGAGCCCCCAATGTGGTAACATTTTGTTTTGAGTATGTAATTTTTTCCTTTAAATCACTTTTCTCTATCAGCTACATATAAAGAAATTGGGGCATAGCAAAGCCTAACCCTCAGGGGGCTGCCAAAGTCTTTTTTTCGTATCTTGCCAGTTTCTCGGAAAATTAGTCATTTTGAGGCAAACAGTGTTTCTGCCTTGCGGTAAAGCCCTTGTTTTTGTTTTGTAACCACATAAAGATGACAAAGTAGGATCTTCTTTATCAGTTACATATGTCTATTTTCATTCTTTATTGTAAAAAAAATGCAATGTTTGAGCCCCCAATCAGACAAAAGGGCATTTCTGCTATATAGTAAAGCTAGCTTTGATTTTGGAAACCACTTTGAAATAAAAGAAGAGGCATTTTTTTCTATCAGCTACATGTAAAAAAAAGTGCGGTACATCGACTGCTACCTTCTTCAGAGGCTCCAAGATTGGCAGATTTTCCCCATATTGGAAAAAAATATGGAAAAGGGGTGGGTGACTTTCGGAACCCCCGGAGGGGATAGACTTTGCTGTGCAACCATTTATTAGCAGCAGATTGAAGAAAGTCTACTCCTTTAATTCCATGTAGTTTCAAAAGAATGAAACTGGCTTCACCATATAGCAGAAACGCTTTTACCTGAATGGGGGCTCGAAAATAGCACATTTTCCCATAAACAGGTAAAGTATGGAAAAAGGGTAGGTGATTTCGGCGACCCCATAAGGGGGGTATGTTCCAATATGCCAACACCTCTTTATATGCAGCAGATAGAGGAAACTCTACTCTTTCGTCTCCATATAGTTTAAAAGCAATAAGAGTAGTTTTACTATATAGCAGAAACACCTTTTGCCTCAATGGGGGCTCGAAAATAGCATATTCTCCCCCAAAATAGTCAAATTATGAAATAGGGTAGGTGATTTTGGTGACCCACTAAGGGGGTATGTTCCAATATGCCAACACCTCTTATATGTAGCAGATAGAGGAAACTCTACTGTTTCGCCTCCATGTAGTTTAAAAGCAATAAGAGTAGTTTTACTACATAGCAGGAACACATTTTGCCTCAATGGGGGCTCGAAAATAGCACATTTTCCCATGATTTTGCAAATTACGTAAAAGGGGCGGGTAACTTTAGCAGTTCCAAAAGGGAGTAGGCTTTATGGTACCAGCACCTCTTTATATGTAGCAGATAGAGGAAACTCTACTCTTTTGTCTCCATATAGTTTAAAAGCAATAAGAGTAGTTTTACTACATAGCAGAAACCCTTTTGCCTCAACGGGGGCTCGAAAATAGCATATTTTCCCATAAATAATTAAAATATGAAATAGGGTAGTTGAATTTGGCGACCCCCCAAGGGAGGTATGTTCCAATATGCCAACACCTCTTTATATGTAGCAGATAGAAGAAACTCTACTCTTTCGTCTCCATATAGTTTAAAAGCAATAAGAGTAGTTTTACCACATAGCAGAAACAACTTTTGCCTCAATGGGGGCTCGAAAATAGCATATTTTCCCATGATTTTGCAAATTACGTAAAAGGGGCGGGTAACTTTGGCAGTTCCTAAAGGGGGTAGGCTTTATGGTACCAGCACTTCTTTATATGTAGCAGATAGAGGAAACTCTACTCTTTCGTCTCCATATAGCTAAAAAGCAATAAGAGTAGTTTTACCACATAGCAAAAACACCTTTTGCCTCAACGGGGGCTCGAAAATAGCATATTTTCCCCTAAATAGTTAAAATAGGAAATAGGGTAGTTGAATTTGGCGACCACCCAAGGGGGGTATGTTCCAATATGCCAACACTCTTTATATGTAGCAGATAGAGGAAAGTCTACTCTTTTGTCTCCATATAGTTTAAAAGCAATAAGAGTAGTTTTACCACATAGCAGAAACACCTTTTGCCTTAATGGGGGCTCGAAAATAGCATATTTTCCCATGATTTTGCAAATTACGTAAAAGGGGCGGGTAACTTTGGCAGTTCCCAAAGGGGGTAGGCTTTATGGTACCAGCACTTCTTTATATGTAGCAGATAGAGGAAACTCTACTCTTTTGTCTCCATATAGTTTAAAAGCACTAAGAGTAGTTTTACTACATAGCAGAAACACCTTTTGCCTCAATGGGGGCTCGAAAATAGCATATTTTCCCATAAATAGGTAAATATGGAAAAGGGTAGGTGATTTCGGCGACCCCATAAGGGGGGTATGTTCCAATATGCCAACACCTCTTTATATGCAGCAGATAGAGGAAACTCTACTCTTTCGTCTCCATATAGTTTAAAAGCAATTAAAAGTAGTTTTACTACATAGCAGCAACACTTTTTGCCTCAATGGGGGCTTGAAAAAGCATATTTTCCCACAAATAGGTAAAATATGAAAAAGGGTGGGTGATTTCGACGCTTCCTGAAGGGGTATGCTTCAGTATGCTAGTAGCAGATAGAGGAAACTCTACCCTTCTTATCTCCATGTAGTTTAAAAAGAATGAAAGTGGCTTTATTCCATATCAGAAAACGTTTTTTGCCTTAATATGGGCTCCAAAGTGGCATATTTTCCAATAAATGGGTAATAATGGTATTTGCCCTTTAACTAAGCAAATAAAGACATACATATTGTCATGAAGCGTTACAGTATTATCGGTATATTATATCCTCTTTCGTGTCGAATGCTGATATTTTCAAATAGTTGTTGATGTTAATGATTGAACAGATAGATATCAATGCACATGCAAATTTTTGACCAAAATCATGCCCATTTCGGGATAAATTTTATTTCAAAATATATCATCAGAAAACGAATTAAATCGATTTCTACTATCCCAATCATAGAGAAATGCGTATTGATTAAAAGATTGTCCCATTGTCAGACTCTGTGCAATAAAATATGAAAATAATTGATTTTCATTTTAAAAAAGTCCAAGAGGGCCGCCAAAGATATCAATTTTGAACCCCGTTGGACACGATTTTGGGAAGGGAACATCAAGATTCATTAACGAGACAGTTTAGACAAATACCAAAAACGTTGATTGAAAAATTGAGTGAAAGGTATTTTGATGGTACACAGGAACCTCTTATCCGACTCGACTACAACGATGCAGTCTTACATTGTATAGGTTCGTTGTTGAAAACTAGGCTGAAAACGTAGCCTATAGACTGCCCAGTGGGCAATCAATTTTTGCTGAAATCATTGATTGATCACCAGAGACATAATGAAGAAGAAAATATGTTGTTTGGAAGATTTAATATCATGCAAAATGCAGGAAACATCAATAAAGTAGGCATATCGTTCGCACACGTCAGCCATATGGTGAAAATAGGCCAAAAACGCACGATTTCTACGTGCGCACCATATTGGAAAGGGGGCTGAAATCACAGTCTATAATGTCTTTTTCAATTACTGTTATATATTTTCTTAAAGTAGAGATATAGATAAAGACAATGATATTATGCTTGAGAGAAAAAATATCAAATAAAGTACACTACAAAAGAAAATAAATTTCTAAATCGATTTTTGACAATCTTTTATGCGAGAAATCTCCAAAACTAATGATATGCAAATTTCATTACGTAATTTGCATATGTAAACAATAATTTCTGTTCGTGAAATTTTGCATATCTCTTGTGCACTACTCGAACAATACATTGTGAAAGTTTCATACAAAACAAGCATGATTTGGCTGAGATATTCTCCCTTGACTTCATGCTATGTGTACAATGTCTGAAAAAATGGTGAAATAGGGCCATTTTGTAGTGACGTCATATATTACGTCATTTCGGAGGGAAGACCACGTATAGAACCCGGCAGCAATGCATTTTTGTAAACTTCAAGGTCCATGCCATCCAGCTATGGGGTCATTTGCTTGTCCGGCTTTCGGTTGAATAAACCTCCTGGGCTGCCGGACTATATCCCCCATCATTCATCAAAATAAATTATACGGAAACTATTAATACTAGCTATCTATGGTAGATGTGGACATACTAGTACATTCTAAAGAATAATATTGAAATGTGCTGATCAGTATTAAACATCCTTAAAGGATAAAGAGACCAGCAGTGTCAATAGCCCCATCTCAATTCCTCAACTACCCATGATGGTCAGGCTCAGTAAATAAATTTTGACTCCTGCCTCCACCCCTCTGGGTGACTGCCCCATACATCATCCAAATAATCGAAATTCAGGAAATCGATCTTCTATAAATAAAGATGATTGAGTCTTATTTCCGAAATGGTATCCTGAGCACTAATAACACCTCTCTATAGGTTACCAGCAGTCATTGTTATTATAACTCCGTTTTGGTTGGGGTGGCTGGTGATGGGCCTGCAATGAATTTATTCATAATTGTACAGAATTGTTTTGATGATACTCATGGGTGGGGAACGGTCTAGGTAGAGATCGATGCTCTTTGACGAGTTAACAAAACACTCGAATTGCAACTCAAGTGATTTACAACCGTGTAATAACTTCATTATTGTTGAAGTAGATATATCTGTTCGGCCTATCAGAAAAAACCTACTTAAACGTAATTAATGGCAGATAAACCATCACTGCTCATCCTGTCCCCTTTCCTATATTGCTCCTTCTCGATCTGTATCTGGCTGTCTTTCTTCAAGCGCTCTCCACTCTCTTCTCCTCCACATCACTCCCTCACTCTCATTCTCAGTTCTGTAGGAATATCTCAGTGGCCGAAAATCGGATAAAGGGCTTTAGCCACCTATTTTTCCGCTTTTTTTTTTTTTTAGTAAAGTTGTATAACGTGAAAATGGTAATGTAATTGTGGTTCATTGCATGTTCTTCACAAACCCTTTCCAAAATCAAAACAAAACCAAAAAACCGTTCCGGGGCCTTAGTATCGCCACCTCTTTTTATCTCTCTCCCTCTATCTCTCACTCATTCTTTTGTCTAAGGCACATGTTTTATCGCTCTGCTTCTAACCATATCTCTCATGGTCGCTCTCTGTCTATCTCTACCCTCTTTATGATAAGTATGTTTGTTGCACATGATACTGTACGTACACAGCAAAAACTGTGGTGTTAACCGGTGTACATAGAGGACACCGGTGTTAAATTGGTGGTGTTAGTTTAACACCTAAAGGTGTTATTACAACAAGTTTTGTTGTTACATTTACACTCTTTGGTGTTACGTTTAATCTCTAGGGTGTAATTTTAACACCTCAGGGTGTGGTCATCTATTAACACCAATTGGTGTCAGTTTTAACACCGCAGTTTTTACAGTGTAGGCGCACACTAACCCTTACACGCACCCACACTCACTAACATACACGAAAAATTTCTCCCTCTTCTTGATACTTTACTAACATCTCCCCCCCCCCCCACCACCATTTATCAAAATAATACCGAAACTATATCAATACTAGCTATCTAGGGTAGATGTGGACATGCTAGAGAACTGTCGGTAGATTCTAATGAATATCAAATGTGCCTGATCAGTATTAAACATCCTTAAATGACAAACGAACCAGTAGTGTTCATGGCCCCACCTCAAGTCTGGTGGCCAGGTTCACTACCCATAATGCAACATTCTAAGCAGTGTAGGCGTGCAATACAGGCCCTAGTTCATAACGAAAACAAACAGATTCATTCCTCAATACATTCATGTCGCAATTATTATGATACCAAGTAGCAAAATAGGTACACTTCCTCTCAAAGTTTGATTTAGTTTCTTTATACAAAAGAAATTTAGGTTAATTTATCCGCTGTACTACTAATGGTTACCTCAAAAGTTATATTTTAAGACTAGTCACTTATGACGCACAGTCAAGGAGAGTCAAAGCATAGTGTTGTCCAGTTCGCTCTCCCTTTAAGACTAAACATGACTTGTCCGCATAATAGCTTTATTATTCTACCATCCTCTTGCGATTTCGCATTGTTTTTGTAAACTCACCGATACGTCACCGATATTGATGATAATAACGATAATAATAATAATAATAATAATCATAGTAGCAAACATTAGTTATTTCAGTAGTTTATACTCGCATCATTGTTATTTCTTTGTGCTCCATTTTATATTTGTATCAAGGACTACTCTTGATCTTCCTCTCATTTAGTCATTTTCTCCCTTGTCCCTCCTCCTCTGGGTGACTGCCCCCTATCGCGTCCAAATAATCGAAATTGCGGAAATAGATCTTATAGCAATAATGATAATGGTGTCTTATTTCCGAAACGGGGGCCTGAGCACTAATAATCCATCTCTAGGGTACCAGCGGTCATTATTTTTTATTATAACTTTATAGTGCTTATAGTGGCTGGTGAGGGACCTGTACTTAATTCCTTCAATGATTGCATCTATGGCAATCATGGGCGAAGATTGGCCTGGGTATAAATTGGGAAGTTACCAAACCACTCAAATTGCAAATCATGTGATTTACAATCCCCATGCAATAACTGTATTATTATTGAAGTTAAGATTTCCTCTAGACTTTTCGGAAATATCGTATTTTTCCATAGACATGATGAATTACAAATTAATTTATTCAATAGTAAAGTTATCCTGACTCGCTAGCTCCCCTCCCTCCCTCTCTTCCTTCCCCCCCTCCAATTTGTGTGTAGTCTAGCTCTTTCCCCCTCTATTTTTCATTCTTATGAACCACATGGTGAACCGTAACCCTCCCTCATGTTATATGAACCACCATGTAAGCCATCAAAGATCTTTGTCATCTAACGCAGATGTTAACGTATTAAGGAACTGTGGGCGTCGTGGACTAGTGGTTACGGCTCTCCTCTTTCAATCTGAGGGACGTGGGTTTAAATCCTAGCCATAGTGTGTTTTCCTTCTGCAAGAAATTTACCCACATTCTGCTGCAGTTCACCGAGGTGAGGTAAATGGGTACCTGGTAGGATTTATTCGATACTTGAACGCTTTGGCCTACATACGGCTGCTCGATAAAGTCTGGGTAATGATCATGGAAAGCGGGGATGTTGGGGGCTGACACAACCCCAAAAATTTCTTTGGGGTGCTGCGCGTATTATTCTTCATAGGCAGCACCCTTGGTATGCCCGAAGATATGTAAAAATGGGAAAATGTAAACCGAACGACTTTTATTTTTTAGTGAAACCTTTTTTCTGGGAGGGGGGGGGGGTTTCAAATTTCTCTGGACCAATTTGACCTATGTTTTGTATTGAAAACAATTTTTCATTTATTTATTCAGCACCCCTACTAAAATAATCGTTCCCGGCGTCCTGAATAATGATACCAAGTATCAAGCGCAGTAGAGTATATGCCTACAGTAGATAAATAGACCATTCTTATTATATTATTACAACTGTCGAAAACATGACTACAGACGAAAGATGATCGATGTTGAATTCTCTAAAGACTGCGCATGCACACATATATATATATATTTCCTAAATTGGCCATCCTCTAGCCATTCCGTCGTTTGTTATCAGTTACCCGAAATGTCGATAAATATATCTATGTTAGATAGATCCATGTATACGGTTAATATGCCTATGATTGTGATATAGGATTATGTAAGAAATGAACAATAAATGTAAATCAGTTGAAAACCAGGATACCGATTCAATAAGCTGGCGAGTCATACTTAGTCATCCATGGAGCTGAATTTATTCAAGGCAGCTTCTCCTCGATCCTCGTTTCGTATCTTTAACCTCAAACTTTGACACTGTCCCCTTCATCTCCATAGACATTGATTCATGAGAGTTTTTAAGCGCGCTACTGTATGATGCTTCTGGGTATTGTTTTTCCACCCGCGCTGTTTGTTTATACAGGGATATTATCACCGTGCTTTGATAAAGAATGTTATTAATATCTGAATGGAGCAAACTCCTCCAGGACGGGACTGGGGCTACCTGCTTACTTCAAAACAACATGTTTACAGCAGAACCCACTCACTCGCTCTGCTTGTCTGTCTCCCCTCTCTCTGTATATCCCCCAATCTCTCTCTCTCCTTCTCTCGATCTACATGTATCTTTATATCTATTTCTTTCTATCTATCTATCTATCGATCCATCCATTCATCTATCCATTCATCCATCCTCCCATCCATCTATCTATCTATCTATTTATCTATCTATCTATTTATCTATCAGTCTTTCTGTACTTTAAGTGTATCTATCTGTATCTCTCAACCTCACTTTCTCGTAGTCTTCATCGTTCTCTCTGTCCCCAATCTCTCTGTCTCCCCCTCACACACACAGACACACCCTTACACATGCACCCACATCCGCATCCACCCATGCATGCATACATATACTCCCGCTCTTAATCTACCTCTCGTTTATTCTCTCTCTCTCTCTCTCTCCCTCTCTAGCTTCAGACCAGCCCGTTCGGCCTCCTTTTTTAATCCCCATTTCTCCCCTTCCCCTTTTCCTCATCTCAAAGACGACCCCTCTTACCATTCTCACAATTTTTGATTCGCCTGAATTCTTGTCTGCCTGGTTTCATTGCCCCTCCCCCTCCCTCTCTCTTTCTCTACCCCCCCCCCCTTCGCCCTATCGTCCACCCATCTATATCCGCCCTTTGAATTTTAATCCCCTCTCTCCCTCATACTGGCGGATCGGGGGGGGGGGGTAAACCGGCCCGTGCCCCCCCCCCCCCCTGAAAGAGAAACCCTTTTTTGGCTTGTCAAATTGTTTCTCGGAAAAATGTGACCCCCCTCCCCCTTTCCAAAAATCCTGGATCCGCCCCTCCTCCCTCATTCCATTTACCGCTGTCCACTTCCCCTTCCATTCCCCTCCCTATGCCTGAAAACATGCTTGTGGACGATCAGTCAAACAGTCGTTGCTATGCCACGGCAGGTATGTTATAGGTCCCCCTAACGTCACTGAATAAAGATTGCTACTTCCGATGTCAAGCATGTTTCCACTATCAAAAACAAATATTGCCCAAACCTTATTTTATTCCAGTAAAGCGAAACACTGCGCGCACCCGTGGCGCACTTAACGCAAAACATTCGCGCAAATCAGCAGGAACACCCACGTACAACGTAAAAAGCGATTCTTTTTGTCTTGATATTGTCCCAATGGGGACAGCCTCGGTTGTTTATAACGCTGGGGCAAAAATACAAAGATGCTCTGTCTCGCAAACTTTGATGACACACGTCTAGATAATGGTAAGTGCTTATTCATCACCTCAATATGCCCTCTCTTCTGGAGACAGTAAGGGTTGATATATGTCATATTCATACTTTAATTCCCTTTGTGCATGCATACCAGGCCCAAAAGATTACTCAACATTTCAGATGGAATCTGTGTTCTTCTTTATCATGTTAGTGGGTTCATTTAATTAAAATTTTTAATTTTCAGTTTACTTTCAATTGAATTATATTTTTGTAACAAAAGACAAATTAATACCACTAATGTAACAGAATGATGAAAATAATAATTATACTGCTACTACTAATAATTACAATAACAATAATGATAATGATGATAAAATACTTCTAATGTGCATTTTGTAATGAATTATTACTCAAGGCATTTCATATTCAATAAAAATGGGTTGGAGAACACGTCATAGATAATTGATTTTTATAGTTACTATTAATTGACTTTATATTCTACAATAATAATGGTTTCCTAGATGTACTGCACTAAGCAGACCCCATTATGAGAACCTTACAGGTTTCTCAGGCCGACCCCTCTCCTTTCCCCCAAAAATGCCTCCAAACGTCATAAAATAACAATCGATCTATGAAATCTAACATTTGAAATCTCCGAGCGTCACCACAATCATGCAATTCATAAAAAATACACATTCTCTTTATTAAAAGGTCACAGTATATGAGTCGTCCTATTCTATAACGGTTTAAAAATCAAAGGCATCATAGGAAACGTTAAATGAAGTTACCGCAATGAAGCGCATCGAATTTCTGACGCAACGAGTGAACAATGAACGATATACTGAGTGATGTGGGACAGCGGAATAATTTCCTCTTCCAAGAGATATTTTTAGATTCACGTTGTAGTTGAGATTACCCTCCCTGCCAAGCAATGAAAATGCATGATAATTGATGTAGTGGTTTATAGCACATCAACGCACAAGTTGGCGTGTTTCAAGGGTTTCAATGTTCATCGTTTGGAGCTGAGCAGATCCATCAAAGTTCTAGCGACCCAAACTCCAAGCCTACTGAACAGATATACCACCCCACAATACAACCGGATAAAGAAATAGCTACTTATTGTTTTAATTATGCGTATATTACTCATGTCACTTGACTGCACAATTGAAAAAAAAATCTTCCAAATCTTCGGGGGAAAATGACAGTTCTTGGGATTTATATAACACGATACATCAGAGGGCAGTGTGCGAATGAAGGAAGATATGGAATGAATGAACCAGACAAAAGTACGGTCTTTGAAGGATTTTTCTTTCAACTAGGGTAATTCCCTATTTTTGCTAGCATTGTAAGCGATTTGCTATCTCGTTTTCCTTCTCAGTGAATATTTCAACGTCTCATTGTTACAAATATTCTTGCCACCATTCTAAGATTGTATTTCTCCTTTAAGATTTATTAATACATTTTTACCAGATTGTTTATTAATGATACTTATATTCAAATGGACAGAGCTTTTCAAGTTGAAAAGAGAATTCTGATTTGTAATACATGCATTTGAGCACTATGATCCTGCTCAGTGCACTATCTACCCATTCCACGTGTTTGCTAAATGAAGATGCCTTGATACCAGAGGGTAAAAGGAGCGAGCTGGTGGAAAGAGAATAGGTAGGAAGACAGAATGGGTGGCATAGACATAGAAAGGGCGAGGGAGAGAGAAGGGGAGCAATCGAGAAAGGTGGACAGAGGGGGAGAGGTGGGGCAGAAAGAACAAGACGGAGAAAGAAAAGCAAGACATGACAGATGTAAAAGAGAGAGAGAGAGAGATAGATAGATAATCATATGGACCTAGTGGAAAACAAAGACACTTAGACTGACAGACAAATAGAGGGAGAGCGAGTGAGAGAGAGAGAGAAGGGGAGAGATATGGAGAGATATGGGTGGCAGGGGAAGGACATGTTGCAGACACAGAAAGTATTGTGTATTTCGGTGCTCTCATGAATAAGATCTAACAAAGTGCAGATAGACGGAGAGACGAGGATGGCCGGATGAGCTTACATTTACGTTAATGAGGGCAGAGGAAGAGCAGCCATATAGTTTTTTTCCCAATTTTTCCCCAAACGGTCCTCATATTAAAATAATAAGAGTCCTCAAGTGATGACTAACCATGCAATAAACTGTTCCGTCGGCCTTGAGACGGCGAATGAGGAACGAAATAGCTATCTTTGAACTGAGGATCTTGACACCTTGGTCTTGTCCTGTGAAAATAGTTGTTATCCTTGAAAAGAGGGTCTTTCCAATGGTCATGTCCATGGGCTGGCTGGTGGTGCATGAATAAGGAAGAGTGGAAAAAGGAGAGGAATTTTTTCTCTCCAAGCACCAGCACGAAAATGGTATTGTAGCTATTGTTCCTGTGACAGTCTCCATTGTGATACAGGATGCAAACAAGTCGTCTTCGGACGTGAGTTGAATAAGATATCTTAACTAATACCCCCCCTCTCACCCCCCCCCCCCCCCCCTCCGTGTTTGCCTCATCCCGTTTCTCTCCTCTCTCTCTCTCTTCAATCCCTTTTCATGATGTTCTTTTTTTTCATGCTAGCATACGTGCGCTTCGACGAACGTTCATTTAAGATATTAAGTGCATGAGTCGGAAAAACACATTAAGCCGCCAGGGCTGCGACGAGGCCTGTTGAGAGGGAATATTATTATCTTCTGCCTCATCTCTAGTAGGCTTGCTTCATTATAATAGGTGCAAGAGGCGTCAATGGGTCTTGAATTGCATTAGAAATCCATTTTCCGTATCCTTGATCAGTGATGAATGTGCATCAGTCCTTAGGTTGGCTCATGGTTGCTATTCATTCAAACGTGTGTACAAAAATTGGAGATATCCTGTGGGCTTCACGTTCGTTACCTATTTCGTACAATATCTTAAAATCATCTGTCCTTGATATGTAATAATATGTATCAAGTAGGTCCTATATGTGACAGATCCAGTAATTCGAAAAAGAAGGGAGTAGGGGCAAAAAGCATTTGAAAACGAAGGGGGTGCATAATATGATAACTCAATTTTCTTAGATTTAGGGTCTTTTCGCACGTGAAACTTATCATTGTAATGATAATTGCAGGTGTTCGTGATTCTAATCAAATTACATTTTTTTACCGTGTGAAAGGGCGGTTAGATATACATCAGATATTGATTCTCAAAAAAGAGAAGCGTGAGGGTGTGTATGTGTGTTGTGAGGTGAAATTGGGTGTGTGTTTGTGTGTGGGGGAGGGGGGGGGGCACGCGTGAGCGAGGGTGCGGGTAGATGTGCAATGTGTGTGTGTTTATCCTCAGTGCAGGTTTGTTTAACTAAGGTGACCGAGTGCCATCCATCATTGATATTAGAGAGCTTTCGCTTCCACAGTGTACGACGGATTTGAGAATGTAGAATATTTATTGCCAAATGCTCTTCATGACGATAAATAACAGCAAAAAAATATCCAAATAGGTGATTCTAAACAGCAGTTTCGTCCTGGACTCCTCAGAAACGACGTAATTATTTCTCATTTCGTCAGCTCCGAAACATAAGACGAAACTGCTCTTCCGGTTTTACCATTTTTCGACAAAGACCTCCAAGCTGTTCATTGTCATTCGGTGGTCATTTTCCATACTGTATTCTTGAATCTGTCGTGAGTTGTGGAAGTGAAACATACTTCCGAGTAAGCCCAAGCCCGAAATAAAGATACGTCAGTGATTTCGGTTCGATTCAGGACATCCGGTATTATCACCAATTTTTTTAGTGAACATGTTGTTAACATGTTTAAGTTTAGTTGACGTCCATCGAAATCTAGTGAATGGTAATTACTATTCGAATCTAAAATTGATTTTAGCTTTATAGAGTTAAACCCACTTCCTTTCTCGCATATCCCAAAATTTTTCACAAAATTATTCCTATTATCTATCCAACTGTTGATCTTTTTTTAATAATCCCAATA
This sequence comes from Lytechinus variegatus, assembly GCF_018143015.1. NCBI lineage: Eukaryota > Metazoa > Echinodermata > Echinoidea > Temnopleuroida > Toxopneustidae > Lytechinus > Lytechinus variegatus. The sequence continues at coordinate 13,518,258 of NC_054757.1, forward strand.
CCTCGTGCTCCTTGTCGTGTCCTTGATTATGTGGCGCGCTTTAAGTCATTTTGGCGCGACAATATAGCACCCCGGGCGGGAAGAGATACGATCCTTGTTAAATATTTAATGCAGAGCCCCACTGAATAAAAGATGGAGTTGTGATGGGGACACGTGATGCAATAGAACTCGTACTCATTCCTATTTCATGAAGTGCGGCTACCAACCAAGTTCACTATGACAATCGAAATGCAATGTCGTTAAATTTGTTATTTTAATGACAAAATTTGCTATTCTCCGTAATGATACTTTTATAGTTCTGTTTTGTTTATATGGCTAAGGAAGAACTAATGCATTGGTACTTCGGGACGTTGATTTATGTTTGAGGTATTCATTTACAACCCCGAGGTTCCATTGACGAGTGGATACCATGCGCGACCATGGCGTCTCGAAAATCACCCTAAAACAGGTATTTTCCATATTCTGAAAATGCACCCCTTAACAAGTATTGGCGTGTGAAACCTTACCCTTAATAAGTATTGGAAACGAAACGATACTCTTGCCAAGTATTCCCTGAATTGACCACCTAAACAAGTACAGCGATATTTTTATTGTTATGTCGCGGTCATCGGTTTTAAACTTAACTACATCATTGGGTAAATAGCCCCACGTCCCAAATCTCGCGCAAATCGTACTCTAAACACGTAGTGGTGACTCTTTGGGCAAAAGCTACATCCCTTATAAAACATTTTGGTCTTAATTTTTTCACCCTCGCAAATTTGACGCTAAAGACGTAGCTTTCCTAGCGTGAATAGGCACCTTTTTTCATTATTTTAGCGTTTTTGACACCCTTTTTTAGGTTACGTACTTGAAAAAAAAACATCCGTTTTACGTGTTTTCTGGTTGCGCATGGTGTCCTCTCGTCAATGTAACTGCCCCCCCCCCCCCCACCCGGTTTACAACACGACACACCCCACCCACGCTTGGTAGCATTTGATTTTTACGACACCCCAAAAATTCGGTTATCGATGACGTCAGAAGTGTTACATTAAAGATTAATTCATTTGTCTTCGGATCGCCTTTCCCTATGTTATTGATCAATACTTAATCAGACAAGATAGAGATTATATATTTAACAATAGAGTTACCATGGTTACTGGAGAGGGTGCTGGAGAAGGAAGATGGTGGACATGAGATTGCGTATAGCATTTCCATTTATATGAATATAAGATAAAAGAGCAATGTTGATTAAATGTCTCGCTCACGGGTATGAATACCGTGGCCGGGATCAATCCCCGGACTTTATACGTGTACAGCAGGCGCCTACCTCACTCGACCCACGGCACCTCCACGTGAAACTGGAAGTCGATTGTTATGATACATCGGCCGCCTCCCCCCCCCAAAAAAAAAAAAAAATGACAGAGTATATTCATGAATACTTGTCTAAATGCACCCACCCCCCCCCCCAAAAAAAGACATGATTTTAGCGATCTACAGGAGAGAGTTGAATTTTAGAAACAAGAATCGCTTGATTGTTTATGAATAATAACGATAGTAATAGACTAGTGATAATGATGATAATAATAATAAACACTCAAGCGATTCTTGTTTCTCAAATTCAACTCTCTCCAGTAGACCGCTAAAACGTGTCCTTTTTTTTCATTATCATCATTAGTATTATAATTATTATTACTATTCAATTCAATTAAAATTCAATTTATTCTTGAGAATAATTACAACACCATCAAACTGTACATTCATTCATAAACATCATTACAAGAAAAGGAGGGCAACAAAAAGTTAACACTTGAAAATAAAAGAATACAGTAATTAATATATGTACACTTCAGATGAAGAGGGGAAAGCAAAACATGCTAATTTAAACACAAACACACCCACCGTGAAACATCGCCATCATCACACAAAGCACACCCGAACATCCATCGTCTTGGTTTACCTATTGACAAAAATAATATACCTATGAGGTGAGTTTGAGTTCAAATTAAGCACATGTACACAGCCACACTGTGGTGTTAACCGGTGTACATAGAGGACCACACCAGTTATTTTACACCAGTGTTAAATTGGTAGTGTTAGTTTTACACCTATAGGTGTTATTACAACACCTTTTTTCGTTACATTTCCACTCTTTGGTGTTATGTTTAAACTCTAGGGTGTAATTTTAACACTTCAGAGTGTGGTCCTCTGTTAACACCAATTTTTGTCAGTTTTAACACCGCAGTTTTTACAGTGTACTCAGAATGATCCGTTTGAGTTTGCATTGAAACGAAGAAACAGTTAAACATGAAAAACATGATTATTATTATCATTGTAATTACTATTGTTATTGTTATTATTACTACCACTGTTATTATTTGAGGGCACAGCGCAGGATAAAAATGGTTATTTTTTTATCTTCTCGAAAATAGCCTCGAGATGTTACGTGGAAAAGATCGGACAACAGTCGACCATGTCTTGTCATCTGCTCTTAACGCAAATGTTGTTGTACGTCAATATGTTCATACAGATAGTAATGTTGACAGACATGATATTTCCCGCGTGCACTATTCAAAAGCTCGTAGAATGTATTGATTTTTCGCCGAAAATTGAAATCGTGATCAAGCGTTTTAACGTCCTCGACATCAGCCTCCAAACCTGACCCGAAAAAAATGCCGAAAAAACAGTTCACCATGGACATGATAACATCTAAGAGCACTGTATGAAGACTTTCTTTTCAAATTGCAGGAAATCCATTTTTTACCGCAGAAGAGAAACAGTACTTGACAACAGTATAAGTGACAGCACTCATGCTAAGTGTGATTTTACAAAATGTCTTATGGTCTAAATAACTGAATTTTAGGTTAATGGATTTATCAAAAAAGTTCTTTTTCGGGGTTGATCTGCCTTCTTCAAGATTGAAGATTCTTGTAGATCATGTTCCCACACCCATCTTTTAATTTTGACAGTGGATATAATTGATTTTGTGAGATTGATCGCGTTCTTTACTCAAATTTCAGGTTTTATAAAGTATTTACCGAGATCATAATTTCATCAACTATTTTTCTATTTTGACCAAATGTGGAGTTCATACCTTTTACATGCATACACTTTAAAAAATGAAGTGCTAATTTAGCTATCAAAGAACGTGTATAGTGCCTACACTTCGGAGTGCTGATTTGTCTAGTTCAAATCAGCACTCCGAAGTGCAGTCACTATACACGCTCTTTAAGAGCTAAATTAGCACTTCATTTTTTAGAGTGTACCTTTTTTACGTGCATAAGTGCCTACTCAGAATAAACGGAGGACATTGTTTGTTCGATAATGCATATCCCCGAGACGAAAAAAAATTGTCTGAGGAAAAGCAAGAGTAGACCATTGATAGCTTTGTTGGTGTGGCTCCAAAAGTAAATTATCTCTCTTTTAGTTGAGAATCTGTCATGGGTTTTGTTAGGTATTGATTAAAGAAGATCTACAATAAAGTTCCAAGACAATAAAAATTCATTAAATCTTGCTATGAAGGAAAATTTTATAGCTTCTAATTATTTATAAAGAACATCTGAAATGATCTAAGTTCCCCATGAATTTCCCAATTGAAATGCTTATTTTGTATGAATTAGTATAGCATTAGTATAACGTAAATGATATACCTTTAGACTGAGTTAGTACAAAATACTGTTTTTAAGCAATGATACCTCATGAACAAGAACACACTTGTCGAGACGTCGAGTTTGAGTGGTCCCTTTCAGGACCAACATTATGCCCATGAAAGATACATGATGTACCATGAAACCACTGCACTCGCTAATTCCTCGTTTTACCTCACATGCCTTACCTTGCTTAGCACAGCTGCATACCATGTTCAACGGAATACAATGAGGAAGTGATTACTGCTGTTACAAGCTACCGAAATACTATCTTCTGATTGGACTGTCGCGTTATGAAACAATTTCAGAAAAAAAGAGAATGTGGGTCAAAGGATGCGCCACGCCTTTAAAGTCAATTAGGGAAAACGACTGAAGCTCGGGATTTATCGAAGACTTATTAGCGGAAGATGAAAGGTTACCGAGGAAAAAAAATCTTATGATCATGATGAGAGTGGGCAAGAAAATGCACACAAAAAGTCGGAAGAAGTAGAAACGAGAAGAGAGAATATTGAGAAAAAATAGAGAAGAAGTAATAGACAATAGAAGAAAAGAAGAAAAAAAGATAGTTTTGATGATGATGTTGATACTCTGAAGAAGTAGAAGGAGGGGTTAGGGAAAAAGAAGAACAAAGACGAAAAGAAGGGAGGAAGCATAAGAAAATGATGATGATGATTTCTTTTTGCCTACAGTTTTTAAGTATGAAATAAATCAAATCATCTGTTCATTTACATCAGTTGTACTCATATCCAAGTCATTTGCTTTTTTTCTTATTTGGTGAGGAGGGATGGGGGTTCTCCAACATACAACAAAAATAATTGAAATAAAAACAGAAAATAGAAAATCAGTCGACACTGACATGTGATTTTTTTGTAAAATGGAACATACATGTATCTATATTAACTTTCCATCTTGATTTCATCCTAAATCAAGTAAAAAAAACTCCATAAATTTTTTCTTACAATAGTGAATTCGCTCATAACCATGGTAACTAATGCCCTATAGTCTCACCGGTGACACCGACTCGAGACCGATCAAAGATTTTACCTTATTTCCAATGACATATCATCTATCGGTGTGGAATTGGTTACATTCGTATGACTGTAGCACATTAAAGCGAGTTTCTTTTCTTTATTTCAGGTTCAACGTCTTCTGAACCCGGTAAACTCGTTTTTTGATGGCCCGTGCGAGAAATTCAGAGGGACGAGTTTCCGAATCTTGGCTCCAGTCCAGCTGCAATTCAACCTCGTCGCGATCTGAGGCGAGTTGGGTTTGTCCGTTTCCCCCAAGAGACCTGGCTCAATGATGCGGTCTTGTCTATCTCGAGGAGGGGGAAAGGGCTCTTCCAGGCGAGGAGTCCGGAAGGGAACAAGGTGTGAATTGTGAAATGAAGAAAAGTCAGCGCTAAAATTACCCACATCTTGAGATATAAGAGCGTGTGGATGGCATCCTCTGTGGTATGTGACCAAGATATCATTATCACCTAGCAGGCTTCGTTCCGCTCATTTTCATTCATACACTAACCGCATTTTCTCCTTCAGTATATTTTGTGGCGTGCTAATACTCCAATAGCAATGCCAAATGACTAATCCCGAAATGAATACTATTGCAATGTACCTTTCATGCGTGCACTTGCTTTCTAATTGCTACTAAGTTTTAAGAGATTTGTATCAGTCATAACACTGGCCATTTCTTTATGGACATGATGGTATTTGATTTGGAAGATCGAGTCAATGATGAAATCAATATCATCAATTTAAGATAATAAAAAAAACAAGGTTCGTTCGAATTCGGTTTTTGATGACGTCAGAAGAGTTAAATTAAGGATTAAATCATTCTTAGTTTGTCTTCGGATCGCCTTACTCTATGTTATTGATTAAATGGCAGAAAAACAAGGGTATTGTTGTATTAACCTACATGTGATTTTCAATCTTCTCTTTGCCACCAAAAAGTCGCATTCGTTTTGGCGCCAACAGGAGCGAGGCCAAGATTAGGAAGGGCAGCGGAAGAAAATAATATTTCGGCTTTCTGTCCGCACCAGTGGTGGAACAATTCGTGTCCCAAGACATTTGTTTTGTAGAATGTATGCATATTGCTTGCATATAGCCATAGTTTTTTCCTATTATTTGTCAAGAATTTTGGTGGTACCTCGTTCTCTTTCGAATTCTTGACAGTAAAATGACCACTCACTTTCAACAGATCCCATCGACACCAATGATAAATTTCCAAGTATAATAGAGTATTTGGAAACAATCATGGACAATGTTATGTTTGTGTGTGAGGGCATGTGTTGTGAGTAAGCGGGCGTGCGTGTTAGAGGGGTGTGTATATAGATACATTGGTTTTATTTCCGTAAACAGGCGATTTCAATAGAATTGTTTGTAACTTTTTTACGAGGTCTGCCATGATCAAAATAGGATATTATCCAGAAATGTCGCAATCGGTTTGATTAAGATTGATGAGGGAATTTCAACATTTAAGTTTATAATCGTTTTAGGAAGTTGCAAAAATAAAATACTCACTAATCCAGACTACTCGCCCCCATCTTTAACAATTAGTAGTGTATATTCCTTAGATACAAGGAAATCCTCTTTATATGAAAAGGCAGACTAGTTCAATATCAATAATCAAATACATTTTGACCACTCTCTGTTTCGGTTTCTTTTTGTTCAAATTTGCATCACCACGGATTTCCATTGTCATTTTTGCGACTTTAAGCAAACATTTTTGTCACCAAGTCCTACTGAAATTAACAGATTATCTGACAATGCTGTTCAATTTACCGTTAAGCTCTAACCGTTTTTATCTAAAATTCACTTTAGTCTAACACCACTTAGTTGGCATAATTGGATAAACTGTTAATGAACCAAATTTTTGTTAGACAAATTAAGAAATAATAAGTCGACTAAGTGAAAATTAAACCAGCGAGGGCATTTAAACACTGCTGAATAGGAATCAGATAGTCAACGTGGTATCAGACTATATGAGAATAGACTAATCCAGTGTTTATACCAGATGCGTAGTGAGCCAATAAATTTTATTGGGCTCGAGATGGTGTATCCAGTAAAATTAATTTAAAAAAAGTTGCGAGCGAGCGGGAAATTTTTTTACATATTTATTACAAAAATCCAAGTTTATGAAAGATTTGGACATAATATTACAAAAAAATATATACAACATTTTACCCTAAACCCTTTCATTTTCTTTCCTTTCTCTTCTTGAGGTTTAGACCTCAAAAGGTATTAAACTAAAATTGACCATCGCTAAGGTTTAATGGTGCCTGTAAGCAATTTTGATAGATAATTCAAATGGAAACCGACGCTAGCACTTTTGTTTTATTATTTTCTTTTTGTGTTTCATAAAATGCTCTCTTTTTTGTAACTTTTTAAGGAGTGTGCATGGATTAATGATGACTTTTTTTTATCTTAATGCGCATTAACCAGAATGTTAAGAATAGATTGTAATCCTTTCAGGGAATTACAAAAGAAGAATTGCTAATTATAACAGGTTATTTGCCCCCATCTTCAAGAATCAGTGTGGTAAATTTACAAGGTACATCCTATGTATAAAGAAGATCTGTCATTTGTTTATACCTAGTTCTCACTCTCACTTGTCACGATGGGAACGAGATATTACATTCAAAATTTATTTTGAACCAGTTAACTTTATTTGTCGTTTTATTTATTTCCTCTTTGATTTCCGTTCCTACGCACATAATTGTTTTCCATGAAAATCGCGATTCAAATAAAAACAGATTATTTGCCTGAAATATGGGTCATAGTGTTTAAGGGATTAAATGTCTATGAATGGAATATGACAGAACAAAACACTGATGAAGAAGGAATATCTTTTTACCAAAAATTGTCGTAGCCGCACAGGAATGCCGTTGAGCTAGTGGTTTAGACCCCGAAAAGGTATTAAACTAAAAGTGACCACCGCTAAGATTTCTGGCGCCTAAGCAATTTTGATAGATAATTCAGTGTCATGGAAACCGTCGCTAGCTCCTTTGTTTTATTTTATTTTTCTTTTTTGGTGGGGGTTCATAAAATGCTGTCTTTTTTGTAACCTTTTAAGGGGTATGCCTGGATTAATGTTGACTCTTTTATTTTAATGCGCATTAAACAGAATGTTAAGAATAGATTATAATCCTTTCATGGAGTTACGCAAGAAGAATTGCTAATTATAACAAAGTATCTGCCCCCATCTTCAAGAATCAGTATGGGGAATTTATAAGGTACATCCTCTCTATAATGATTTAAAAAAAAACTTAGTTCCCACTGTCACGTTTCGCGTCACGAGTGAAATTGTGGTCTTAATCGTAATGATCGTATCAGATCGTATCGATTCCGCCGTGTATTAATCGTAGAAGAAATCTTACAATTAGTATTATTCGTAGAATAAATATGGACGGTACTATTTCTTGTGATCAGCTACGAAAAGCTAATCTTGGTGTTCCTAACGAATCGCTGAACAATGTGAACGACATATTACATTCATAGTTATATTTATCCACTCATCGTTTAACAGTTTTCGTTTTATTACATATATATATATATATATATATATATATATATATATATATCCGCTTTAATTTCCTTTCGTACGCACATAATTATCTCCGACGAAAATCTGGATCCAAACGAAAATATTATTTGCCGGAAATATGGGTTCCAGTGTTTCAGGGATTAAATGTCTATATATGGAATACGAGGAAACAAAAAAAAGCTGAAGAAGAAATATCTTTTAACCGAAAACTGTCGCAGCCACACAGGTATGCCGTTGAGCTGTAGATTTCAACTGGAAAACAAATCAATTTGTTGTTTGAATATTTTAATGCGTTCTCTACTGAATCCTGACAAAACTTACACTTTTCATTTAAGTCAGGCAAAGCCATGGGCTTTCCATATCTTAATTTAAATTGGTAAATAATTCTATGCCTTTCTTCAAATAGTTCAATATTAACTCCATGACACGCTTTCGGGACAAACCGGAAGATTTTGAAAGTTTTCCGGAAGTATAATAAATTTTCCTCTCTAAGAATATCATTATAAATGATATTTTGTCTCTCGCTGTCTTTATTAGTATGACAGCAGATTCTAGATTAGATCCTTATAAAGAGACTTCGCCTCCCCACTAAATTCCAAATCAAGATCTCTTTGAATTATCTTAACAATGATCTTTTTAACACGATATTAGAGATATGGTCCACAAAAAAATATGTTTTAAATATCAAATTAGCATAATATCCAGAAGTTGATTGATAATGATAGTTTTTAATACCAGAAATATGTTTTAAAAATTTTCTTGAATAAGATTGCACTAATCCCTGTTGATATATTGGATTTTTAAATTGAAGGATCTACATGTTCAACAATTTAATTATTTGTTGTGCACTTGGTGTTGTGCGGATTCTTGAAATTTTATGTCTATGACCATAATTTCATCAGAAAAAGTAGACGTAACTTTCTTCCAAAATTTTCAACACATTATACAGGTCACCTGACTCAAACGATTGCATAAGAATTGGAATAAATGAGTTATTGTGCAATAAAAATTGATAGGCAGAACATAAACAAACATTAAGGTACACTTTGACCACTTCTTCATCTAAATAGAGTGTCATTTGTTGAGGTTGCTGTTCGTCTGTTCATTTCAGCACGAGTAAAGATTAATGATGCAAAAAGACTCCTAGTCTTTACCGTAATCTTAAAATGTAGGCTCTGTTCGTACTGAATAAAATTTACAAACAGTATTTGTTACAATTATTTTCGAATACAGCGAGTTTCCAGTCAGCTTGTAGCGCGTAGAAGTAACAGACTATATAGACAAACATACCTGCACCCACGCGCGCGCACACACACACACACACACACACACACACGCACCTCACCACACAACAGAAATGGCACAAATGTATGAATAGGTGGACCAGTCTGCACCTGCCCCTAATTGATAAAAAGCAGGCAAACACAATCAGGGCCTGACGTCGTTAATATGCTGTTTCCGAGAAGGTGTCGTACTCAGACAAAATGTTCACGAATCAATGAAATATTGATCGAGAGAGCCAATTTGACTCACTGGCTTTCACGCTATAGACCCCTTGTTTTATAAGGAGGGGAAATCAATTATTTTCTCGCCCTGCATACATCGTGGTTTACCGTCCATTCCTATTTGTCTTCTCCTCCCCCTCAAATGCAATCTCATCTCTCTCTCCCCTCTATCTCTATCTATCTATCTCTTACACTAGCGTACCTACGTGTATGGCGGGGGTAGACTGCTACCATGACGAGTCACAACCAAGGCAAAGGACTTATCCCTGCCCCCTGACGATGTTTTCTGGTGCAAAATACCCTTTATATCCTGTTGAGGAAGATTCCCCCCCCCCCCCGACGAAAGTCCTAGGTACGCTACTGATCTCTTACTTTAAATAATTCAGTATATAGATAAACATACCTCCCTTTCTGTGTACATGTTCAACAAAGCAAAGATGATAACCATCTCTTACGAGAAATAATGCGAAAATACCAATACCACCACCACCACCACAACAACAACAACAACTATGCCTAATGTTTATATCCATCACAATAATCACGATCATGATTATTATGATGACAAACAGGGGAGGGGGCGCATTAAAGGGGAGTTGGGTGGGCTTCGGTCCCCATTATTTTCCCAAAACCGTGCACAAAAACGTAAAAATCACCCACCTGATTGTGATTTTTTGCATATAGTCAGCCCCTTATTTTCAGCTCAGCTAACTAGTATAAAGCTTGAAAATTACAATAACTGTTACATTACCAAATTAACCTTAGTGCATATTCTTACTCATCTTCAGTAGATATGAATGCATTATTAAGCTTTTAAATATTTATCATTGGTATTATTTCCGATACCCCCAGTCACTTCCGTATCACTCCTTTACGTCTGCCCATCTACCTCTCCCCCTCCCCCCCCCCCCTCCCCCCCTCGCTCTCTTTCTCTCTCTCTCTCTCTTGCTCTTCATATGGGCCTCTGAATGAGGGACTACCGTACCACATGAAGCTATCATATTCTTTCCGGGAAAATGTATATATGTCAAAATCCATTTCCCGCCACTCGCTTTCGAATTGATTAGGAGTCGAAAGGTAGAGGCTTTCGGCTAGCCTTGACAGAAACAAAATTTCTCGTCTCCCACTCTTCAACAATTTATTCCTTTTTTTTTCATCTCTACCTCGATCTGCCATTATCTAAATGGACCAATACACGCATTGCGTTCGCCCAATAATTTTCATCAGGCGTACAGCCTCCTTTTTATTCAGACCACAAGAAAGGGGGTCTCAATGACGTGTGGCCTCTACTAGTCCCCGTTCAGACACCGATGATAAATAAGGGGAATTTAAGCGTGACATTCAGTTGGTGCAATTGGAAGCAAAATTAAAAAATGGCCAATGATTGAGTCAAATATTTTTTTTTTCAATTTTTAATATGTGAAGTCATATGCGAACAGCTCCAATTGTGTTATGAAATTCTCGAACTCGCTCAGAAAATTTCAAATAGTTATACATGTATGTGTGAATTCGTATTAGTCATCGTTGCCAGAAATTGGAACAGGGGAAATTAGGAATGTAAATTACACGAAATATGGGTCACGAATTTAAAAAAAGGTTTTGGCATTCCTATTCTCTAATGACATATTTTTGTCAAAGATTCACTAAATATGTTTTTAATCAAAACCACAGTTAGCGTTGACTTCCCCGTTTTGCTGTAATTTCTGCATTGTTCTGTGAATATTAAAAAAGTATTGCCCACACGATGCCTCGTATAAACAGGCTTTAATAGGCAGTTCGGTCTGCCATGTGAACATATTTCTGCCCTATGGATGGACAGTGGAGAGCCCCTCGGATGTGTAATATCTCCTCGTTCTAAAGTGATTTGGACGTGTAAGACGCACTTCCGATCTCATAATGAGAAAATGATGGCGCCTCCGTCTTTGCTATCATTTCTCCATTTTCGATTTGACTTCTGACATTATGGAATGGATCCATTCTAGGAATACCGATATTCTGACGATAAGTGAGTTCATTGCAAACATCACCGTGCCAAGGAACTATTCTTCTACAAAATGTAATCTCACCAAATGGATCCCTTAAAGTGATTCGAGAAACATGATAAGTCAAATTCGATATTCGTTTTTTTTTTCGTTGATCATTGCAATGTGCCATATTTGTTTAATTGGTCATTATATTTTTTATAGTTTAAGTTGTTCCCCGCTAGTTTGATGAATAGACCTACTGTTTCTTTTTTTCTGTTTGGTAAGAGTTCAAGAAATCTTAGCATAACTTCAGGTGTCAAAAGTATCAAAACTATATGAATTCAAGTATATTTGTATATGAACTGTCTACATCGTTCAGTACTAGTCAGTGACTAACTGTCGCATGTTCTACCAAGAACCTAGCCCACACCATAGTCGAGGCTCGACCGCTCCCGGACCATAACCTACGTTTGCCTCTAATAAGTTCACGGGATTAAACCACTCAACTACTAAAACTCTATTTTCCGATTCTGTCCTTTAATGTCATACGCAAGGTCTGTACGACTGCGAACGACCAGAGACATGAAAGTGTTGATTAAGCTACCGTATACTATAAGTGCATTGCCCTATTACTACCAATTAAGCCCGTCTTAACAAAATTTTCGTAGTGCTAAATCGATTAACTGTGATTGCTTTTCTGAAAATAGACAACTCATTTTCTCCGAAGCGCCGCAAGGGAAATCTCACGAACAACTCACGGCTACTATAATTCTTAAAAAACAAATGGCGCTGATCATAGAGCTAAGTAATTCTTTTTTCGAAGGTGTACTTCTCTCTTGCTAATCATTCCTTTGCCACCTGAAAAGGCTGTGATTATTAAATAATGTTTTTAATTTTTGAAAGTGTAAAAGCAGGCATGCTAGGGACATTTAGCTGCCGTCATAACCATGAGCAAGGTAAAATGAATTATATCGTAAACATATTGCAATAAAACGATCATTTGAGAAAGTCAGAGACATTTTCCTGTCCAACTTTTAATGCTTTCACCATGTTCATATAGACATGACAAAAGAGATTATGTTCGAGACAGATGAAGCGCTGTTACAAATATTTTAAAAATAGGGCAGGATATTATACAATTAGAAAAGTGCAGACAGGGATTTGATGAGAATGTCAGTCTCAAGCAGTTTATGTTTTATCAGTCAAAACTGGAAACATATATAAACACGATTTTTATTGGATTTTTTGGTCTCGTGGATACCCAAAAGTGGTTCAAATAATCATCGCTTTGCTCCAGGCTCTTGGAGACAGGCACTTTCCATCATTCGCCATTTATTATCAAAGTGAAGATTGAAGGTTGGGCCCACATGTAGCCTGAATATTATCCATAAAGCTTTAGGAAAAATAATTGATTTGCTGGAAAATGCGAACAGGTGATAACTTAAGAATTACCAACAACAACGTTAAACTAATGAGCAGGGAGGAGTCGTTTGTGTGATATTTTCGGATACACCTAGGATTATAAACACGACTGTGTTTCGTGATTTTCAGAATTATCAACATTTAACAAGAATGATCGTAGCTTGACACATGTATCATAAACATTAATTTCAATAAAACAATTGAATCTAATTTCAACAATAATACACTATAAAAAATTAAAAACGTTTACCCAATATTGGGTAAAATGGGAACATGCATGTTGGTTGGGTAAAAAGATTTTTACTCAATGTTGCGTTGAAATAGCCTAATATGAGGTTAAAAAAATACCCAGCAGACATGCATGTTCCCTTTCTACCCAATATTCGGTAAATTTTACTCCGTGCTTTTCGAGTGTATACTTAGAATTCATGCATATCAAACATCAACCAGACCCAAAAACAATTAACAGGCGTCTATTTAATGTTTCAGACTTGTTTTTGTCTTTATCCCACTCTTGCTGTTGACTCCAGGGCTTTAGAAATTGCTGTAGGAGTGATCGTATTTTTTTTTTCTTACTTTCCTATTTTTATTGTCAGATTTGGTCGGGGGGGGTTGACTCACTCTACCACCATTAACATGTTCATGACGGTAAATCATCTCTTTTCAATGAGAGGAACTTTTTTCAAATGGGGATTGACCATCCTCCAAAGATGCTAAAATCATATTATTTTTTCCCTTATACAGTGCGTACCAAAAAAAAGTTTACACTTAGAAAAAATCCTGTAAAATTATACATTTGGAATATCCTGAAGAATTTTCCACATTTTATATTAGTACAGATCCATTTAATCAAATGACGATATAACTGTCGAAAAATATTTCCGCTTGACTGAGCACCACTTACTTTTGAAAAGCTGGTGAAAAAAAACTTTGGAATAGTTATGCAAATAAAAGTAGACCTTAATCATGAAGAACACGTGGAATTTAGCTAGTAAAATTGATTTGAAGATCTCTTTAACCTTTTTAAACTTGTGTCCTTTCCCAAAACCCTCCGAAGAGTGCATTGCGCCCCACCCCACTCTCCACACACCGAGGACATCGTGACGATATTTGCTTTACACTGAGCTGTGAATTACATGAAATAACTTAGGCTTGATTTTCATGATTTTAAAGATTGGGAAAAGTGTGGAGAAACAAGTATTAAATGAAAAATGAAATGTAAACCCACTTTAAATAATAAAAACTTAGTAAAAAATGGTAGAGATGTCTGATTTTAACTTTTCTTCAGATTCAGTTATGTCCTCAGATCCAGCTGGCACAAAAATGGTAAAGGTTGTGCTTACTAAGTGTTGAAATTTCAATTTGGGTGGAAAATTGTTAGAAAATGGTTGACTGTATCCGTTTTATTTCAATTGACTGAAAGTGCAAGGGAATTGTATGAGAAATATTCCGCAAGGTAAGTTTGATTTCGCCCTTTCCCCTTGACACGGCGTGAAAACGAGCATTTCTGCGCAAACAGATTTCTGCCAGCTTTACAAAAATGGACAGTGCTCACTCAAGTGTAACATTCTGTCAAAAATTTTACTTTCATGTGATAGATGAGACCCTAACCCAAGATTATATGTCAAAAAATTACCCACATGTTTTATATTTTTTGATTCCCATAGCTTTTTCAAAGTGTAAACTTTTTTTTGATACGCACTGTATAAATCAAATCCAATCCAAACCATTCCAATACTCATAGGACACAGCACATACTCTTTATCCAGTATATCATAACAGTTATTTATTGATTTTCAGTTATTTTCGTGTTTATTTTTTATTCATTTTCTTTTTAGGGGGAGGGGGCTAAATGAATAAGAGAATGCTTTCACAGAGTTATCTGTATGCAGAATTATAATACAAGTACGGAAAATCCGTCAAAATTAGCTGAGACTCTCGGGCATATAATTATGATGTAACCTGCTGATAACGTCATTTTTTTCATACTAATGACTGATTTCGTCGACTCCCATCTCTCTCTCAAATAAAAAAAAACGCACATTCACTCTCACGCACACACAAACACGCGTTCACCTCATACTGGTTGTTTATCCACCTGAGATTTTTAGTGCTAGAATTCTCCATTCTCGGTAAAAATTACTCTTCGAAAATTGAATACCGTATTAAATAGATAAATGAATTAATGAATACATGAATGATTTTTTAATACATACTGATGTCGGTATACAAAAGAAAACCTTACATCATTGTAATATGTTACCGATCTTGGCATTGTTTTCCCCCTTTTTTCTACATTTTGATGCATTTCTGTCTGTATGTTGTTATGCATAATTCCTTTGACCATAAAGTTTCAAAGGGTCTTTTCACACGTGAATCTTGAATCATCATCGTTATCATGGTAATGATAATTGCAATTCGTCTTAAGAATCATCGAACCTTTCACACGGAAAATTCGTACCGTAATTTGAGTGAGACTTAATTGTAATTCACCTCCGGAGTAGAATTTAAATTCGTGATTGGAATTAGCGTTCATGATTCTAAATTGGTTTCACACGTGCTAAAAAATTCGTCATTAGCCTTATTTTTCACTGGAATCATCATTCGAATTACGATTTTTTTACCGTTTGAAAGAGCGATACTAGTGCGTAGGATAATTAAATGTCAAAGACTGATAAGGTCATCACCTTTCCATACAGATTTTTGGCATTCTAGCTCGTATATAATTATCTAATTAGGTGAATGAGAAAATATTTTTTTTCTTATTACTCAATCATCCACTACATACACTTTGGGATTACAGTTTGAACGAAACTTAGGGATTGATCCGCAGGTAGGCACCCTAAAACCTCCGATCGCTTGAGTGTTGTTTTATCATAGACTCGGTGGAAATCGAAATGCGCTTGAATTATTCATAAGTCGAATGATTTGTTAATATCTTTGATTTTCATTTGGTAAGGTTCTTCTTAAATTTGACTTGTGATGATTAAAAGGTTATAACCTAATTTCCAATATATTGTGTCACGTGGTGAGTTTACCATAAACTGTGATGTAATATCCGGATACACTGTAAAAACTGCGGTGTTAAAACTGACACCAACTGGTGTAAATAGAGGACCACACCCTGACGTGTTAAAATTACACCTTAGAGATTAAACATAACACCTAAGAGTGTAAATGTAACAACAAAAGGTGTTGTAATAACACCTATAGGTGTAAAACTAGCGCCACCAATTTAACACCGGTGTAAAATAGCTGGTGTGGTCCTCTATGTACACCGGTTAACACCACAGTTTTTGCTGTGTAGCAGAACTATTGTAATCAGGTAATCAAGTGGAGTAAAGGGGGGAAAGATTGGTCAGAACAGATAATAATTGCACAATTTTATCATCAGTCACATATTTTTCACCAACTCCCTCTGAGGTTGTCGAATATAGTATTTTAAGGCATCAATCTGAAAAATACTTTATTTCGTAACTTTGTGTAAGATGCCCATCCTGGCCCAGCCAGAACCCCCCCCCCCCTTCACACACACATACACACACGTGCAAACATAATATTTTCAAGTTATCGTATGATTTTATTACAATATATCCCTTCCGAAACAATATGATACTAAGGATATTTGGACATGTTTAAGATAAAATTCTGGTGGACCGTAATCGGTTTAATAAAGATATGTGAAGTTTGTGAAAAGTAATGAGACCAAAAAAATACAAAAATACTAAAAAATAGCTTTACACAAAAAATACCTATTAAGTTTTACATGGAAATTCAACTTACTCTTTTAACAAAAACCCAAACCCTGTATAGGAAACCAAATCGGCTTATCTCATGTTGATGGTACAATTATTTCTGTTATGTAATAAATTGGCGATTCCATACGTGTCGTACGGGACATTTTGACATCAATTTCTAGTTTCCTAGCCGAATGCTTGAGCAGTAAAATATTCTTTTTTGTCAATGATAAAGCTATAGTGGGTAGTCATGTGATAAACTAATAACCAACACAAAAAAAATGAATATGGGTAAATTATAGGTGAAAATGCTGTGTGTCGTACGGGACGCAGAAATGTCCCGTACGACAAGCAACATTTAAAGCTTCACTTCACCTATGGACAACATATTTTGTGTTAGTTGTCAGTTTTTTGCATGTCTACCCAGTAGTACTTTGATATTACCACAAAGCAAATTGAAGTTCTTCGTTCGTTTGGACAGCAGGTTGATAAATGTTGTGAAAATGGCTGATTTTTCTAGCATGGAATCGCCCAAATACGTGGGCTCGTCAGGCAAATGGCTAAAATTAAACCACAACGGTGGAATAGTAATTGTATTGCCTCTCGGGAGAGGAATACCCAAATCATGACCAATAGGCCTACTCGGTAATATCAGTTTGCAAATCGTGATTTGCATAAAGCTTGACATCGACTAAGGCGCCGACCATGCAGCAATTACAAATGGTTCGATCTTAACTATTCTTTCCTCTATTTTTCTACTGTTCAGATAGTTTCCCTAACTGAGGGGACCATGCGTGGTACTCCATACGTCACATGGCGTACAACGTGCTTCTTCGTCAACTTATGTCACTTAATCAAATCCCCTTCTGAAACAAACATACTTGTAGATGAGGAAGAGAAAAGATTATGTGACATCACGTAAGGTATCTCCAAAGAGAGAAAATAAACGAAAATGCGAAAAGTCAACGAAGACTAAAGTTAACATTTCCGCACATAATGTGTGGTGCGTGTGTGGGGAGGGGGGTATAAGAAAATGTAACAACCTTCTTCTTGGGATATTATTATATTCTTACATTTTATCGACCCCTATTCACCGTCTTGCTACAGCTAGCGATGTCTCTGGTACCGAAAACCACGTCAATCGATTCTTCATTTCATTTCAATCCGTTTCTTAAAGTTAACGCATCATTAATTTTGTAATAAAGGATAACTTTAGTTCGGCCAACTACCAAGTTGTGTGGTAAGCGATGAATCCCAATAACCGGAGTTAGAAATGAATATTCATTATGAATGACGTATTCTGTTGAATTTCGGGAATTGAAGAGTCATAGCAGTGTCATAGCGCGCGTAATTTGATAGCGTTGTAGAGACGTACAAACTATTATGTGGTGCCAAAGAGAACTCGTTGCAGTGCAGTGGTGCCAAAGAGAACCATTGCAGTGCAGTGGCAGTGCCGCTTTAAGCCTTCACGGCCGGCAGCCACAGCTCATGCTAGCCCCCGCGCGTGGTAACTCAGAGTCAGAGCTGCTACTGCTAGCTTAGACTAAAAGCTTCGGTATCTGTCAGGGTGACCAGATTTCACAAAATGAAATACGGGACAATCGACAAAAAAGATCAACAAAGAAGGCTACACAGTGTTACACCCAGTGGCGTACCGTGAGTCACGGCATGGGGGGGCACCAGCAAAAATTTTGATTCACCTAGTGAGCGCGCGAAGCGCGCTCAGTTGCTAGGTATACTGACCTATAGAGACATTTTAAGGACAGTGTCATTAAACGAATATGTATGTTACTGATCACATAATGCGAGCGCGAAGCGCGAGCTGAAATTTTTGTATATATTGACCCCAAACGGACATTTTAATGACTATATTGTAGGAATCTATTAAGAGTATACATATCTCACCATAGTAATCTAATGCGAGTACCAAGCGCTTGCTGATTTTTTTTAGAATTATATGCATCCAAACACATAAAGCACCTGTAGTCATTGTAATCATGATTAAAATGCACTTCTCACTAATCAAACATTGCGAGCGAGAAGCGCGAGTTAAAAATTAGGAAATTCACACCTGAAGAGGGGCATTCTAAGGCTTGTTTGTAGGAATTCACGTAGACCATGCGTATTTCACTAACCAAATGATGCGAGCGCAAGCTGAAATTTTTTATATTCAGATCAGAAAAAGGGACATTTTAGAGACTGATTTTAGGAATTCATGAAGAGCGGACATATCTCATTAATCCACTAATGCGAACGTAAGCGCGGACGTGAAATGTTTGATATTAAGACATTAAAATGATATGTCACTGCATAAAACAATACTAATTCGAAGTGCGAGGAAATATATTTGGTGTATATTGACTTGAAAACGGGGTGTTTTAGACAACAGGATTATATATCTCGTTAAACAGACAATGCGAGCATCAGGCACAATGAAGACATAGGCCCTGAGCAAATTATGTTTCATAAAGTTATGATATCTTTTTTATTTTTATGTATAATATAACATAATTATAATATAATATAACATAATTAACAATAATTTTTCCTTCCCACTACGTTTCTCTCACTTTCTCCCTCTTTTTCTCTTTTTCCCCCGTTTTTTTTTTGGCCAGCCGATTGGGGGGCACGTGCCCCCCCCCATGCCCCCCGTAGTTACGCCACTGGTTACACCTGTGAAAAATTATAAAGAATTGGAAGGGTGGGTGAACGAAAGAATGAAGGAGAGAAAGAAAAGACGAAAGAAAAGAGATGAATTAAGAAGAAAGAAAGAAAAAAATTAAGGGGAAAATGAAGGAAAAATGAAAAAAATATATAAAAAAGTTAGAATAAAAGAAAGAATAAAAGAGCGAAAAATGTTACCGTCGTCATTCTTTGAATTGAATGCAGAAAGAAAGAAAAAGAAAGGAATGGAAGAAGAATACAATGTGTGAAAGACAACATAAAGGAGAGAAAGAAAAAAAGTAAGAAAAATGAGGAGGAAAGAAAGAATGAAGGAAAGAAAAATGTTTCCTTCATTCTTTGAAAGAAAAAAGCAAACAGAGCAATAAGGGAGGAGGGAAGGAAGGAATTAAGAGAGGGAGGGAGATAAAGAATAAGGGAAAGAATTGGAAGGAAAAGTCAAGTGAATAATGAAAGAAAGGAGGAAAGAGAGGGAGAAAGAATTTAAGTGAGGAGGGAATGAAAACACAATGGAAGAAGAGAAAAAAATAAAAGAAAAAGGAGAGGAAGGGAGGGGGGAGGAGAAAAAAAAGTTTTAAGAAAGAAAAAATATAAAAAGGGAAATTTGATAAAGAAGACGGGTAAGAAAAAGGGGGAAAGAAAGAAAAATGAACAGAGAGAGAAAGGATCAGGAAAGACAAATAGGAAATAAAGATAGATGGAACAAAAACGGGCAAGCAGGAAGGATAGAAGGATGAAGAAAGAAGGATAGAAAAGAGAGAAAGAGGAAAAAAGTTCAAACTTCAAGCAAAAAAATCCAATCATCTAACAAAAATCATAATGATATTTGGTGTTTTTCAAATATAATTTTAGAATTAAAAATAATGTTTTAGAAATGAATAAAATTTCAAAGAGATTTTTTTTACTTAAAAATTAGATGAAACATCGCGGCATCATACACAACTAGACTCAAAACGAAAGCTGAAACAACTAGATCTAGTTATGAAAACTCAATAACTTGTTCCTCCGAGATTACATCTCCAAATCAGTAATCTGAGAACCCATAATGTAGTCATACAAATTTACCGCCGATTTTGTGATTATTTTGGCATGTTTGGTGGAGAGAATCTTCTCAGATCCTACATGCCTAGCTAGTAGCCTGCCACACAATGGCAGGAGGCCAGTTAGTTTACGATGTATTGGGTTAGCAAGAAAATCACCGTAGAACTTGCAAATCGATTTTATTGTTATCTCTGCTTCGTCATCTCTTGGTTATTTTGATGAAAATTCGTCACTTTTAAATACATTTTGTTCAATATTCCGAAATACGGGACAAATAGGCGTCCCGGGAAGGGTTTGTCGGGACGCCGGGACAAAGAAGCAAAATACGGGACAATCCCGGGAAATACGGGACGTCTGGTCACCCTGGTCTCTGTTGTACTGCTGAACTTGCCTGGGGGAGTGTTAGCTCCACTCACCAGTTACAGAGACAATGGAGACTGTCTGAAGTTATACATGTAACTCGATCTGTACAGGGAGTCAAATCTCAATGGCAAAAATCGACAAGTCTTTTGACTTAAAAACCCAGATGAAACCATTGTCCATTATCTAATCATTACCAACGTACATAACCTAGACATCATTTTTTTTAAACAAAATCACAATTTATTGAGAAAAATCATCTCTACATGTCTATATTTCATAAAACTTAGGCAAATATGGTTATTATTAGATCAATGTAATTTCAGGTAACTTGTTTTTTTTCTCAATCATTTTGTTAAAACCAGGGTGAGATATACCGGTACACATGTTTTAAATGTTTTTTTTTTCATCTGCAAGAGCAGTGCGCATTTTAGCTAGCATGCAACTTGAGCGCCGCGATGAGCGAGTGCGCCACACATTTTATTATGAAGTACGGGTACACTTTTGGGGGGTCTTTGGCACCACATAATAGTTTGTACGTCTCTACGTGGTAATGAGGGGGATATACCCCGATAGGCCAATCATGCCAATGGCTTTCTGCTCTTCCCCCACATCAGCCGCACATCTGCTTTATGATTATTCATCATATAGATCTGTCAATACCCATTCTTCTATAAGCATTTTATTTGTATTTTTTGTATTTTCGTGTATTTTTAAAGAGAGGTGAAATAAATGAATCTGAAATTGAAATTGAAATAGAGGAGGTGTGCCTAGCCATTGTTATATAAAAAAATATTGCCAGCACGTTTCTGGATTTGTATACCTGGATAATTACTAAAAAGCATAAGACTTATTTAGTCTAATGGCCAGTTATTATATCCACCTCGTCTACTTATTATTGTGCATTTTTTAAACGAAAATACATGTATGGTTCGTAAAAAGTTCATTCAAACTAAATTGTGCTAAATCAAGTGGGAATAGAACAAACTGGTAAAGGGTGGGTAGAAATTTGAAAGGTAAAAGGAAAAAGCCTTTCCCTTTTCACACTGGTATTGAAAGAGAAAGAAAAAAAACTACTGGTAGTTTGTATAGCGCGATAGAATGTAATGCTTTACTAATGTTTATGTATCTAGTAGGTTAGTCAACTCAGGTGTTGACTTAAAACCAACCCGGAATCTATACAGTGCGTATCAAAAAAAGTTTACGCTTTGAAAAAGCCCTGGGAATTAAAAAATATACAACATGTGGGTAATTTTTTCACATATAATCTTGGGTTTGGGTCTCATGTATCCAACAAAATTAAAAGTTTTGACAGAATGTTACACTTGAGTGAGCACTATCTTTTTTTGTAAAGGTCGCAGAAATCTGTTTGCGCAGAAATGCTCGTTTTCACGCTGTGTCAAGGGGAAAGGGCGAAATCAAACTTACCCTGTCAAACATTTCTCATACATTTTCTCTTTCACTTTAAGTCAATTGTAATAAAACGGATACATTCAAGCAGTTTGTAACAAATTTTGCAACCCAAATTGAAATTTTAACACTTAGTAGGCACAACCTTTACCCTTTTTGTGCCAGCTGGATCTGAGGTCATAATTGAATCTGAACAAAAGTTTATATCAGACATCTCCAGCATGTTTTCACTAAGTTTTTATCATTTAAAGTGGGTTTACATTTCATTTAATACTCGTTTTTCCACACTTTTCCAAAGCTTGACAATGATTATCAAAAAAAAATCAAGCCTAAGCCATTTCATGTAAATCACAGCTCAGTGTAAAGCAAATATCGTCACAATGGCCTCTTTGTGTGTGGGAGTGGGGTGGGGCGCATTGCACACTTTGAAGTGTTTTGGGTAAGGAAACAAGTGAAACAAGCTTTAAGAAGGTAAAAGATATCTTCAAATCAATTTTACTAGCTAGATTCCACGTGTTCTTCATGATTAAGGTCTACTTTTATTCGCATAACTATTTCAAAGTTCTGCGCAAATAATTTTTCACTCACTTTTCAAAAGTAAGTGGTGCTCACTCAAGCGGAAATATTTTTCGACAGTTATATCGTCATTTGCTTAAATAGATCTATACCAATGCTAAAATGTGGAAAAATCTTCAGGATATTGCAAATGTATAATTTTACAGGGTTTTTTTTTAAGTGTAAACTTTTTTTGATACGCACTGTCCACATCAGAGAAGTATTGACACAACTCCAGTTTTGAATCAAACCGATGCTGTTT
Source organism: Lytechinus variegatus (assembly GCF_018143015.1). Taxonomy (NCBI): domain Eukaryota; kingdom Metazoa; phylum Echinodermata; class Echinoidea; order Temnopleuroida; family Toxopneustidae; genus Lytechinus; species Lytechinus variegatus. Next base: position 13,541,361 of record NC_054757.1, read on the forward strand.
TGATACTGATTGATGTCGTATAACAATTTTCTGGTGTTATACCAAAACGAAACTGGCGTTAACACTTCTCTGGTGTGGACATATATAGGCTGGTGTTAAATCAATAATTAATTTTGCAGCGTACAGATCCATAATAAAGGACACAATATAATCAAAACTGCTTATTGTCATTAGACTGCGTTCTTAAATCCGTCTTGCATCGCGGAGCGAATCCCCCATTTTTAATTGGAAAAGATACGCAATCATTTGCATGCTAAGAAGGACTAATATTTGTAAGCAGACTTTAATCATCATATGTAACTTACATCACTGTCCTTAACATTTGTTATTCGAGAGACCTAACCATTTCAAAGGAAACTCCTGTCAACGCGACTAACATTTATAGATCCGGATATTTTGAACGAAAGGGCTCATGGTTTCTTGTACATAAAAAAGAAAATATCTGCATGAAAGAACGAATAATTTCCAGGCAGAATCCTTTAATTAACCTATATCATTTACCATTTCGGAGACTTAATTAGATTTAGTGTCTGTCAACGTGACTTACATTTATAGATCCTGACATTTTGAACGGAAGGACTTAGTATCTAAGCCAAAAACAATAATCGGATAAGAAACTAATGGTAGTGGATATGAAACAAACAGGGATTGAAATATAAGAAGGAAAAAAAATGATTCGCCCTCAAATTTCCTCTTTCTATCCGCCTTTTCACACGTTAAAACATTCTCAATTTGAATGATGATTCCAGTGAAAAAATAAGGCTATGGCAAATTTTTACCACGTGTGAAACCAAAATAGAATCACGAACCCTAATCATAATCACAAATTCAAATTGTTCTCCGGAGGTGAATTCCAGTTAAATTTCACTCAAATCACGGTACGAATTTTCCGTGTGAACGTTCCGATGATTTTAAAGATGAATTGCAACCATTAAGTAGGCCTACTGTGATGATTCAAAATCACGTGCGAAAAGGCCCTTAGAGATCTTGCTTTGTCTATCAGAAACAAAAATAAAGTAAAGCAAACACCGCATTAATTTAAATGATGATTCCCTTGAAAAATAACGCTAATGACAAAATTTTTAGCACGAGAGAAACCAAACTAGAATCATGAATGCTAATCACAATAATGAATTCAAATTCTACTTCGAACTCGAATTCCAGTTAAGTTTTACTCAAATACGGTACGAATTTTAAGTGTGAAAGGCTTGACCCCAAAACATTTTGGGGGGCGGAGCTTACGTGTCCTTTCAAGCCCTTCCGTAGGTGATGCAATTGTCATGCACTCATCTTATCGATGCAGTGCTTGGATTGATAAGTCACCAAGGACGCATTACCGCCTTCGCTCGGGAATTCGAATTCCAATCACAGTTTTCGAGTGAGCGTGTAAAAGGTCCGATGATTCTAGGGACTAATTGCAATCATCAATGCAATGATGATTGAAGATTCACGTGTGATTTTGCACAAATCATATAGATGAGCGAAATATTAGCCATAGTAAGTGGAATATTTCTGGTATTTCATGAAGAAAAGGCCATCCAAATTATGTCAACGCAATCATGGTAATGATCAATATGCGATAGACCATGCAATACGGCACGAAATTGAACACCAAGTTCCTATGGGGAATTTGTAAGATAACGGCGCATGGTAAATAAGCCGCATACATTCGTAATTCCGACGCTTCGTTATTCCAAAGGTTCGTTATTCCGAAGGTTCTCAATTTCGAAGGTTCGTAATTTCGAAGGTCTGTTAGCCCGAATAACGAAATGAGATTCGTTTTGATTGTAGTGACTTGCGTGACGTGACACTATTGAAGATTCCTGACCTTAATGTAGGCCTATTTGTATAAAATTTCCTCAGAAGATACTCAATAGATTTTGATAGAATTTTTTTGGAGAGTATATTGAAGCATCTGGAAATATTAAGCTAAAAATTTATTAACGCCTGATTTTTTTTTCAGTCACTTGCCATATATTGCGACTCGCGTGACACAGGAGTGTGATGGGCGTGACAAGTATCATTTTGGACTATAAGTTGAATAAATTATCATGATTGTTTACACTGAAATGGGCCAACTTTTCTTCAAACAGAACATTTATGGCCATTTGCATCCCATTTATCTTTAAACGAAATGAATTTTAAAGATCTGATACATCTACTTACATGAAAGTTTACACGTGGGACTACATATTGCAGTCCCTTTTATGTTATTAATAGCACTTAACGACGTTTATCTACATAAAATTAATCATTCAGGCCTAAAGAATTGACATCTGCCAAAAAATCCCAATCATTATCCATTTTCCCCAAAATATTGCTCGTTTTGTGATTTGACTCGCGTGACATATATCCTTAAAAAACATTAAGGTGATTTACACGACAGCACTTTAGGGTGTTTTTTTCATAACGAAAGTTTATAGTTGGCAATCTTCTTTGCTGGCTTGATTCAGGGTCTTATGCTCCTTACTTTTTATCAACTACAAATTATACCACCTAATGCTTTTTAAGTAAAATTATCACATTTCGAGGGTGCTTTTAACTTGAAATATTGTCAAGCTTGGTCAAAAACTGTAATAAGCAGTGAGTTAAAATGGCTATAAAATTATACAGAAAAGTTAAAATGGCTATAAGATTAGACAGAAAAAAAATGATGTATTTACAGACAGCAGAACACGTTTTATTAGTGTCATTAATGAATTTACTAGCAGACATACTTTTTATGCAAATATGACATATCCTTAGAATCGTGTTACTCGGTCATTTGTTGGTGAAATGCAGTGAAAATCAGATTTTACACCTTTTGGACATGTACCCAGCCAACAATAGATATTCTTCATTGATTGCTAAAACTTAACATTTGAAGCATAGGGTGTCAAGTTACATGGAATGGCTACTATAGATAACTATAGATATAGATTCTATAGATTCTACTATTTACAAAACATTTATAGTATTTTTTTTAGTATTGTTTCACTAAAATGACAGCAAGCCAACAACGAACATCACGAAACTCAGGTGATGAAGGCACATGACCCCTTTTTTGACTGACATAACCATGACAACAGGGTTCTACGAAGGTTTTTTTTCCTGGAGGTGCTGATGTAAATTTGAAAAGCCAAAAAAAGAAAGTGTTTCACTACAAACTTGAGGTTATTTTGGTAACATTTTTCATTTTTTCTCACATTTTCCAAAACACATGTACATGCATGGGGGTGCTACCTGTATAGAATAATACACGCAGCACACCCAAACACCTCCAGCACCCCCGCCTCCCGGGGCCATGCATAACAACAAAATGCAGAGGACAATTACAAATTCTAAAACAAGTCTTCAATCAGTATAACCTTCTCCTACAATTCAAACCTCTTCACGCAATTGAAAACCCTTGGTATGTACTTACAAACCTCCATTTTGCCCAACCATATATATTTCTCCCAGACAGCAATCGTCATTTAAATAAAAACTCTTCCGTTTTTAAACTACTACAAGCTTACAGGGTATCAGGGCTTTCCTCCCAATATACCCAATTTGCTAAAAAAATATGATTAATGCAACTTACATTATACATGTCCTTATCCTCCCCTCGCTACTCCATGTAAGCCAAGTTACAGTGACAGGTTATCTTTGAAAACCACGGTACCAGACTTTAGCAGTCCACCATGATGTCTGCTAATTGACTACAGACAAACACTTTCCACGAAAGAAGAAACAGAATGTTAGGACTTTCTGACGGTCAATTTCAGCACAACTAATCATGCCACTGAAAGGGCACTGAACCCTAATCATGGCCAGATTTACCTTTTTATCATGCTTACACTTAGGGTTTACACAATACATGTTTTTAAGACATGATTAAGCGACACAAATGGTATTAGAGTAATAACGCTTCCCTGTTTTTAAACTACAAAAGATTAACACCAAGAGGAGATAATTACCAGCTCCTATCATGCAAATGTCTCAGTGTACATAATAAAAAGAAGTCCAAGACTTTTCGATAATCACGATGCATTATGCTCCTCGAAAGTGGGTAGGGGGCCCAGAGTACAACTTAATAGATGACGTATTTTTTCTCAATTCATGGAGTTACCCGACGACTCTCTGACGTTTTCTTTCCCTTTTCATTTTTGCCTGTATGTGTACATATTACTTTGCCTCCTTGAACATGTTGAAGGAGAACAAGTGGCGCTGAGCCATTCCATTCCATACCTTGTTTTTATTTGGCAATAAGTCATGATTGATTATTTTTGCCACACACTCTATGAAAAGTAGGATAAAATTTTTCTTTAGTATTATTATTTTCTATTATTATTATTTCTATTTTTTTCATTCCTTCTTTCTATAAAAGAAATAAAAATCAACACCAACATTTAAGCACATACGAAACAAAAAACTGATGAACAAGATATCAGCAAACAATAGGGGATTTAACTTCCCGAAAACGATAAGGTTGTTGATCGAAGATCTATGAGAATAACATATAAAAGGAAAACATTCGAACAAAAGGGAATAACGTTTCAACAAGTTTTTCGGTACATTAAATTATCAGTGTACCAAGCATCATTTGTGATACATTCAGCACTTTTTTAATAGATAAGTTACAATTCCAGTAACCGCTGTAGCCTAAGATATATTTCATAGGGTTATATTTGACCCGTAAAGTAAAGACAGAGAGAGGGGGGATTTATGTGATCAAGTGGTGATAAGGTTTAAAAAAAATGATTTGATACAGATACAGAATCTGTATCTCTTTTATAACCGCATCATGGCATTCGATGATGTCTGTATATCTACTGCCTTTTGAACTTTCTCTCTCGATTTGGCTGTGCATCAAAGGTTAACGGTGGGCATGATTAGCACTAACATCATAACCTTCCATAGTGGGAGGTACGTATTATCATTTTTAAGACACTATTCACGTCCCCAACTACACCGAAGGTGTCCCGCAAGTGTGCAATTTTGCGCCTCTTCTACTCGTTTATGCCCAAACATGCAGTTACCAGCATTATTCAGCCATTACCCGGTCCTAAGTCCTTGGAATCTAATGATGAAAGCGATTTCTTTGACAATGGAGTCCAATAGCACATGCCAACGATAGGAAGAGATATCTAGCTTGCGTAATGAGTGTTTCTTTGCATGTTGCCTAACAAGACTTCTGCCTCCATAACGGTTTGTTCATTTGTTATTATTATTTTATTATCATGTTTTACTACCATTATTGTCATTAATATTATTATTATTGCTGTTGTTGTTATCATTATCATTATTGTTATTATTATTATTATCATTATCATTAATAATAATATTTGATCTATCAACTTACAAAGCTGACCTATGTTGAATATTTGAACTTTTTTAATTTAATCATTCTTACTAACATGTAATCATATTAGCGTGTGCACGGACTTCAAGAAAAAAAAAATGTGCGGACCGGAGTGGGAAGTGTGAGCGTACGTCTTTGACCCCTACATGAAGATTTTTTGCACAGGTCTTCTAGTATCTTTCATTGTTTGAAAAGAAATCATGTTATTATTATTATTATTTGTTTGGCGTCACCTGTGCCTGGGAGGCGAAAAGCGAACTGAATCACTGTGACCCGCAGGTCTCTCCTCCCGATATAACTGATTGGGGGGAATGCAGGTGGACCACTACACCGGGGTTTCCCCCTACTCTTATACGAATAGTGCAATGGGTTCTTAACGTGCAAAGGTGGTGACTCTCCTCTACACGGGGCCTCCATTTAACGTCCTATCCGAGGGACGGAGTGTTTTCCATTGTAACATAGCCTGCATCTATGAAACATGGGAGAGACGTTTACACACAACGCACTGGCTTCAGTCATCCGCCCGGGATGGACTCGAACCCACGATCTTTGGTTCGACGGGCAGACGCGTTACCGACTGAGCCAACATTATGTACATATTCCACATAACCGCGTTTGATCATGGATAGGTTGCATGTATCATTTACCTGTTTTTATATTTTCATATATTTTTTTTGATCTTCCAATAAAGCGTCCTGAAGCTATGGAGTTTGTAAGAAAACTTGTTCACTTTTGCGGCATTTTACTCATCTCCAGTGCTCTGGTGAGGAGAATTGCAAACATGCATGTACAGAACCATGTATAATCGCCGCATTCAATTTCAATCGGCATACGCTCAGGCTTTTCGCCATATCCTCATGGTTATGTACACAAGGGACTACATACGCTTCGATGCAACTATCTGTTTCTTGTCTTATGTTTCTCTATTCAAAATTTACCTTTGTCCTTTTCCATGTTTACGCTATTTCATCCATGCTGAACTCAAATTTCTCACTTCTGTACCTATTAGTCCTACTCATACATCATTCATTTTGCTACATATTCTACTTCAATGCACACCCCATGTCTTTCAGTATAATCTTCTTCTTTTCCCATTTATACTCTTTCTCCTATTTTGTTCTTATTTTTCAGCTTTGTTCTTTTTCTCTTTGTTCTCATTTTCTTCTTGTTACTCTCCATCTGATTATGTCTTCTCTCTCTTCCTCCTCCTCCTTTACTGTATTCACATACCTTAGTACTTGAGCATATATATTTTGTAACCATCGTTTACTTCATTTCTATTCCTCTTCCTCCCTCAATGTCTCATTCTTTTCTTTCTGCTCCTGTTTCCTCTCTTTCTTCTTTCCTTCCTTCCTTTCTCTTTTTTCTCGAAAAAATGATTCCTTGCAAAATTACTACCTGAAACAAGCTTTTAAGATACAATGTCAACATTAATTACAACATTACTGAACGTAGCAATTAATAACGCACAGATTTATGATCAGAAATGCCACATTCATATTGCCACACCACTCACAAACATCAATGAACCATTTCGATGACTAACTCATTACGAAACTCCAAAAACGGTTGAACAGAAATAAACCAAAGATTGGTTTTCGGTTTGTAACCCTCTTTGATGATGTATTTGATGATGATTCTCATAATCACCCATCAAGCTGCCCAAACACAAATATATGTTTTTGCAGGTGAAAATGGCAATGTAAATATGTATCAGAGCAGAGAATATTAATGCATTGTGCATAATGTAACCATTTCGATTGCCACTTATGCGATTATTAAACAGCATGAGAGCGTTCAATTTCACAACCATGCCAACCGATGATGCGGAGTCTTCTCCCCTTAATGGCGCTCTTTCCCTTTTGTTCATGCGCAGTAAGAAATAATCCGATCCCCTATGATCAGACGATCCGCGTCATTGATGAGAAATCAAACGCCACGGTCAGATTGGCGAAACCATCTCCAGACCGATCAAAGCTATTACGTATATACCAATGACATACCATCGGTCGGTTTGGAGTCGGTTTCGATGGTGTGACTGTAGCATTAAAAGGCTACCAATTATCTGTGTCAAGGAGGTATTATGCAAGAAGTCCTGTCACGAATATGATGCAACAAGGTGTTTTTTTTCTGACCGTTTCAATGACGGCATCGAGGTCCTTGATGGCCAAGCGTTCCTGTCAATATTCTCACTTGAGCTGTGAGTAGGAAAATGTATAGGTTATTTGGCTAAACGTGCAGAAACCCTCCAAGACAAATTGTCCTCGGAGATTTAATTGAAGAGTTGTTTACTTACATTTTTCTATTTAAAAAAAATCTTTAGTGAAGGTGAGCCGCCATTTTTTTTTTTTGCACATGGGCCCATTTGATATTACATTGGGCGAAATTTGCCTTTATTGTCAATCAGGTCAATGAGATATCACCTCTAGTGTTCAGTGCATTTTTACCGTTTCCTGATATTGTCAAAATACTTCTTCCCTGTTTATATATTTTTATTTTCTCCTTAGATTAATTTAGATGCATGGATAGTAGGCCTATTGATATCGCAGGGAACTCAAGATAGATTAATAACCACACAATATGATGAAAGCCATGCACTGCTTAACGAGAGAGAAGAATCTCCAGAAATAGCTCTATACTGTACAAGCCAGCCATCTTGTCTAAGCTCTATACCGGTCATGCCTGAATGAAAATAAATAATATTTTGGTTGAATGCATAAATATTAGGTAAGATACGTGTTTTTTCACACAATATACAGCAATGACGTTGATTTCCCCAAGAAGCATGCATGTTAACTCCGTGGGTTACTTTTCGAGACATGTCAGAATGTACTTAAAGGATAAGTCCACCCCAACAAAAACTTGATTTGAATAAAAAGAGAAAAATACATCAAGCATAACACTGAAAATTTCATCAAAATCGGATGTAAAATAAGAAAGTTATGACACTTTAAAGCTTTGCTTCATTTCACAAAACAGTTATATGCACATTTCGGTCGATATTATGCAAATGAGAGAACTGATGACATCACTCACTTACTATTTGTTTTGTATTTTGTTATATGAAATATGAAATGTTTTGATTTTCTCGTCATTGTCATGTGAAATGAAGTTTCATTCCTCCCTGAACACATGGAACTCCATTATTTTCACATTTTGTGCTTCAGGCAAGGAGGTCCTTATCGTCAAATTCGTATAAATTGAAATATGGTATAATTGAAACAATAAAAAACAAAAGAAATAGTGAGTGAGTGACATCATCAAACCTTTCATTTTGATGTAACTGGTTCGTTCATATAACTATTTTGTTAAAAATAAGCGAAACTTTGAAATGTCATAACTTTCTTATTTTACATCCGATTTTGATGAAATTGTCAGCATTGTGCTCGTCTGTTTTTTCTCTATTGATTGAAATCAACATTTGTCTGAGGTGGACTTGACCTTTAAGAAAATCACCCTATTTACACGTTTTTCTATTCGCGCATGCGTATATACGGTAAACGCAGATTCCCCCCCCCCCCTCATGCCCACTGAGTAGGGCAATCGATGATCAGATTTTGGTAAAAAGTGTTACATGATTCTCATGATTCTAGTCGATCGATGACCATGGATTGTGCTACTTTCTTGGGATAGGATTGATTTCGTATACGATTTGTTTCTCTTCCAAAATACAAGTTTCCCTCGCAGGATTTTGTCACATGTCGCGTTTAAATGGCCTTGATAACATGAATGTGGGCTCTATAAAGATGAATGGTTTCTAACTCTGCATGTACCATCCCTTGAGTCGCATGATCATCACGTGATTCGGTTACATCACGGTATGTATCCCTAAATCGGGCATGCAATTGGGTGTATTTATCGGGATATTGGGACCCATTCTTTATAGGGAACTTGTTTTCGATTAAAAGGCTTTCAAAATCAGGTTATGAATAGAGATAGAACAGGCATGGGGATAGTTTAGTGCTCAATACCACCTTTCATTACTACTCCCCCTCATCGATGTAACAAGAATTTTCTATGCACTCTCTCTCCCATTATACCATTGATGCCCACACTAAACTATCGAGCTAAAGAATTGTTCTTGAGAATGCATTATTGAGGGACTCCTACGCCCGAAAGAAAAATGATATTGAAGATGCGCATGCATGATTGAGATAAACCAACGACAGGGATGGACGTGAAACGAAGAGGCGTTTAAATTACAACGCACAAATGGGTTAGTCTTAAATAAAATTCAGAGAAATTGAAAACAGATTCGGGGTATGAATAATGAAATGTAGGTAATGTTCACTTCGTTAAAAAATGGGTAAGGGTGTTTTTCTCGCTTTCTTCAGTACATCAGGAAAGTGATTCATGAAGAATTTTGTCCGTGATTTATTACTGACAAATTTGCTCTGCGCCAATCAAATGCAAGGATTTCAGTAGATTATAAAACTAGTCATTGAATAATCAATGACTACTTGTTTCATGAAAATGGGGAATGGGGGGCATAGCTCAAACGTCGATGGTCTGCTCCATGAGGATATTATATGTCCAACTAACATTGGGCATTTCTTTTGGGCATTTTTATTTATCCAGTGTGATGACAATTTTGCCCATTCAAATTAATTACTGCTTATATTTTTATCCTCACTGGGCAATATTCTTCCCGCATTGGGTAAAATACGTATTGGTTAAAATTTTTACCCAATATTTTTTTACAGTGTAGCGAACATACAGTATCTCGAAAGATCAGATTTAGTGGATGAAACATAATTTACAAACGTAACCTAACTTAATCTATTAAAAAAGCAGGTGAAACACCTGCACCTACATCGATATAAATATTAAAACTGAAATCTTTAATTTTGCTTTAAGCCTCAAACAGCGGATTGCATTCTCTTGAAAAGGTACTCAGGCATGAAGTTATCATTATTCTTCAGTATAACATTAACTGCTATTCGCTATTCTGCCCTTCCATCAAACACTCACTTTCAAATTACGGCCATGATATTTAGTGATTTTTTTGTTCTTTGTGTGTGAGATAGTGTGTGTGAGAGAGTGTGGGTGTGTGTGAGGGTGGGTGAGGGTGTGTGTGTGGACCCGAGGTCCTTTCCGTCCTACATATTCAGGCCTATATCTTTTGGATGGCCCCGACACTATGTACTTTACTTCTGAATAATATGTAAAAAATCAACAAAATCCCTGAAAGCAATATCACCTACAACGAATATACACCGTTGCCAGCATCGCAGTAAGCATTAGCATGGTAGTAGTAAATCCTTTTTGCTGGGACTTTTAGATGATTCCTAATGGCTTGTATGTTTAAACAAATGAAGAACGTAATCTTTCTCTATTAAGAAAAGGGGTGGATTACAAACAAAACATGCTACATTCCTTAATTCTCTTCATACCATTTGATAGTACTACTTGTCATAATGGAGATTAAAACAAATATTATAAAACTGAGCACGCCGGATGCATATATCAATCAATTCCTTTTTATGTTATTTTGCCGCCCTGCTCAATTCATCATATTTTTTATCATTCCTCCCTGGAAGAAATCTATTCTTGACATCAAACAAGTTATGCATTATCACTAAAATATCATTTCCCATATTACGAAATCGCCGCAAACGCGATGCAGACGATAATAATTATCTAACTTTCCATTTTGTCAGAAGGGTATCTTCAATTGCGCTTAGAGTGGTGACAGACGACGTCCAATCTACGTCATTAATTCTTAGATCCCTTTGTCCAGTTTCTGTGTCATCCGCGCAATGCAGGCGGTTACGTTTAGAGCATTTACAAAACAGTTTACTGGCGGTTTCCCAAATATACTGTCAACAAGATCATATTTGGATTGTATAATGGAGTCAACCTGCGTAAGGGAAGCGGAAAATTAATGAGCGTTTTTGTAAAGGTGGCTTATTGCTTTGTAATACTTACAATTCAGGAGTAAATGTTGACATGTATTTCTAACTTCCGTTGGTATAAATAGTATATAAACAGTGGTGCCTGGCATATAAAAGGAATATATTACTTTGTCTAAAAGTAACACAACGGTTCCCCGAGAGAATTGTCGAGTAAAATGTTGACTGACCGGATGTTTTGGGGGAATTTCGTACAAAGTAGTTTGTTGATGAATGTGGATGAATTTGTTCGAAATATCGACAGAACTAGTCGAAAGTATAAGTTAGAAGCATGATCATTATGATGCACGCAATTATTATATGTTGTGAAAGAAATAGAGAAAGAGAATAATGGTAGGCGTTACTTTAATCAACGCTGACCGGAACCCGCGTGCACATACACACACCCCCCCCCCCCCCCCACAGACATATATAAATATATATAGCGAAGACCTCAGAGAATAGAGCGTGCATGTTCATGATGCCTAGAAAACTTTTCAATATTAATTGTTAGTACAAATAGAATATTTGCATTACATTCCACGTATTTTTTTTTTCATTTTTTTTATTTGGGGGGGGGGGTGGTATGTTCAGTAAGGAGTTCGGTTAGATTTCATTCATTTTACACACACAACATGCACCAGGGCCGCGGAACGATTTTCAAAGGGGGGGTCGCTGAACATGCAAAAAATCACAATCATATGGTCATTTTAACGTTTTTGTACACGGTTTTGGAAAAAGGTGGGGGCCCCAATGTTTATATAACCGGCAGTCTCCCGTGTTTGTTGAGAAATGGACTTGTTGGGGTCCTTCTTTAATATGTTCATGTCATGGCACTGGGAAGCGGGGGGTGAAATTTGTCTAACAAACTAGCACCCTTCTTAGAAAATCGTCCCTATGTCCCTGAGTTATGTACTCAATTATAATCATTATTCTACTTTTATTTCTTTTAAAACGAGGGGTGGAGTATTACAGGGAACATATTCTTGTTCTTCCCTGGATCAACAACCACGGCATCGATCATTGTCTTTATCCCACAAACCACATGGGTTCATTTCAGCTCATTCTGGTAAACCCATCCTTTTCGATCCCATACTAAAAAGAGAGCCCTGCACGGCTTTTTAAAAAAAATGTCAGAAAGGACATTTATTTTGATCAGTGACACGTGATACGCTCTCAGAATTCATTCTGTCATTGTCTATGAAGATTTTTTTTTTAACCATTCTTCATATACATTTTTGATGCAAACACATTTATCATCAATGGTATTCACGTGTTTGTTCCCATGAAAGTAAATAGGATTCATCACAGAAGGTATTGCGTACACGTATTTTCTGCAGAAGAGATTTTCGATCCCTTTCCTGAATTGTTTCATAAATATTTATTTGAAGGAACTATAGATTGAAAGAAATTAAATATTAATCGTAAACTTATTATGGGCGTTCTCATCTCATCTACCTCCTCCTTCTTCGTAGCTTTCAGTTTAACAAAGAGTCAGCAGAAACAAATCTCATTGAATTTTCTCATGGGAATTATGAACATTCTAATCATTGATATAATAAGAATAAAATAATAATCAACATTTATAAAGTGCTTAATACGCATTGTTTCTAAGCGCTGGATACATAGACAAAAAATTACAAGTAACAGAATACAGAATAATATACACTTAAAGACTACAAAAAATTAAGGAAAATGCATGAAAAATACATGGAATAACAAAACAGATAACAACTAAAATTACTATGATTTACTACTGATTAAAAAGGTATGTTTTCAACCTAATCTTAAATGTGGAAATTGTTGGAGAGTCACGAACGTAAACCGGGAGAGCATTCCAAAGCCTAGGAGCACATACGGCGAAGGCACGATCACCGTAGCGGGTGTGGGTTCGAGGACCATGAGACAGTTGAAGGTGGATAGATGAGGATGAGCGAAGTCGGATAGAAGTAGGGGTTTTAGGTGAGATGAGTGCTTTGATGTACGCTGGAGCGAGTCCATGAAGAGCCTTGTAAGTGATCAGTAAAACCTTGAATTTGATGCGTTGAGGGATGGAGAGCCAATGAAGAGAGCGAAGAATCGGTGTAATGTGTTCACGCTTTCTGGTGCATGTGATAAGACGGGCTGAAGCATTCTGGATAAGTTGGAGTTTGTTCAGCTGTGATGAAGGTAAGTCCACTAATAAACTATTACAATAGTCGATGTGAGATGTGACGAAAGCGTTTACAAGGCGCTTAGTGGAACTTATGTCTAAGTACTTACGCAGCTTCCCAATTCTATGAATTCCATATGCAGCATTCTTACATGTTTTCTGGATGTGCTGCTTCATAGAAAGGGCATTATCTATAGTCACCCCAAGATCCCTGGAAGACTTCGAAGGCACAATAGCAGTTCCGTCAATCACCAAGTCGGGAAGCTCACTAGATCTTCGGAACGCAGACGTCACGTGTAGAAGTTCAGTCTTAGCCCCATTCAACTTGAGATTGTTGCCGTTTGCCCAGTCCTTCACATCGCTAATACATTGCTCTAGTGTCACAATCCCAGAAGCTGTTTCGTCCTTTATGAGAACAACATACAACTGTGTGTCGTCTGCATACAGCATATGGTCAACTCCTCTATGTGAGTTTATTACATCACTTAGTGGACTTGTGTAGAGGATAAAGTCTAGCGGTCCCATAACAGATCCCTGTGGGACTCCCCAGTCCAGTGGAAAAGCATCAGACTCAACTCTGTTAATAATTGTAACTTGAGTACGGCCCTTCAAATATGAGGTAAGCCACTGTAAGACGACTCCATCATATGTCTAGATTCCCCCTATGTATTTGTGTGCCATATCAATATTATTTTTAAATGCATGACTGATTACAAGACAATCTCCACAAGGACGTAAAATCAGATCTTTACCATTTGCATATTCACGACAATTTTTCTACTTCTGAAGTAGAAAAATTGTCGTGAATATGCAAATGGTAAAGATCTTTTTCGTTTCTGATTGTCAGTTTTTTCGTGAAAGAAATCACCGTCATTTGGGGGTAAAGACCCTTTTCACGGAGGGGGGGGGGGTGGGGCTTGTCATTTTTTTTCTGAACAAACATGCCTCTGGGAGCAACACTACACCTGATCAATATTTCTATCCGTATGAGCAAAGTAATCATCTTTAAAGATATTATTAGTAAAATGATGGATTTTTTCTCGTTCTGGCTTCTTCTTTGAAAAAAAGAATCACAAGAGACCTAAAAAACAAGTATTCTCCTATGCTTTGGGGATGAAAGCGGGGTTAATGGTTGCAACATTAATCATACACATCCAACATGTCTGGCTCCATTAATCATGTTTATACTGACACTGACGCACCTTTTTAACACTCAGCACAAATTTACTTTTTTAATTTTGTTTTCTTTTCATTTAGTACATCATTTTTTATGTATTATACGATTAACTTAGAATATTTCTTGTTGTAAACAACGCATTAAAAATACAAGTTATTGTTATTATTATCATTATTATAATTATTTTTGTTGTTTTTGTTGTTATTATCATTACTATCATCATCATTATCATGATTATTATTATTATTATTTTACTTCCTTCCAAATAAAAAAAGGGAAACGAGCCAATTTGCAACGCACCTTGATGATGTTATTTTCATCCATTCCTTCATCATTATCATCATGTTCTTGAGAGTTAGAAAACCGCAATTAGTAAACCACCATCTATTTTGAGAAACTATGACACTCCTATATTACCAAGGAGAATAGGTCTTTGCTACCAGATTCCTCAAATCATTATTCACATTGGTGCAATGCACCTTTTCCCTTCCTCTATTCTCTCTGAAAGGGATTTACCCAATAACAACGTTTGGTTGTTCGGAATATTCATTTATGCAGGGTAGAAAATATCCCAACTGTGTTAAAAGTTACCGCTTTGACTTTTATTTTGCCTCATCTGCGTCAACAAGATGGGATATCTACCTTGTCATCCCGTATAAGGTCAACATTTGGTATACGCTTTTCTTAGACTATTAATCACGTAAATATCCATATACAATCAAACTGCGTTAATGGCCACCTGTCTATAGTGGTCACCTGCCTATAGTGACCACTAAAACCGATTCCCATGGAGGCAGATTGTGTGTATAAGAACCTGTCTATAGCAGCCACCTGTCTATAAAGGCCACATTTTGTGTTTCCCTTGGGTGGTCAGTATAGACAGGTTTCACTGTAGTTTGCAAGGACTTTAACAAAATGAACTTTATAAAATGAATTTTATCTGAGTAATATTGAAATTCCGAAAGAAATATCATCAAAATTAACGGGTAGAAATTTGCTCCTATGACCGGAGATATGACATTATCTTTAAGCGCTTACATATAGGCCTATATATGACTTATGTGCTTTAGGAATAACCGCTTTTTTTTGTCTCACCTGCATAGCAGAGTGAGACTATAGGCGCCGCTTTTCCGACGGCGGCGGCGGCGTCGGCGTCAACATCAAATCTTAACCTGAGGTTAAGTTTTTGAAATGACATCATAACTTAGAAAATATATGGACCTAGTTCATTAAACTTGGACATAAGGTTAATCAAGTATCACCAAACATCCTGCATGAGTTTCACGTCACATGACCAAGATCAAAGGTCATTTAGGGTCAATGAACTTTGGCCGATTTGGGGGTATCTGTTGAATTACAATCAAACCTTAAAAAGTTTTTGGATCTGATTCATGAAACTTGGACATAATAGTAATCAAGTATCACTGAACATCCTGTGCAAGTTTCAGGTCACATGATCAAGGTCAAAGGTCATTTAGGGTCAATGAACTTTGGCCGAATTGGGGGGTATTTGTTGAATTACCATCATAACTTTAAAAGTATGTTGGTCTAGTTCATAAAACTTGGACATAAGAGTAATCAAGTATCACTGAACATCCTGTGCGCATGACCAAGGTCAAAGGTCAATGAACTTTGGCCATAATGGGGGTATCTGTTGAATTACCATCATAACTTTGCAAGTTTATTGATCTGACTTTTGAAACTTGGACATAAGAGTAATCAAGTATCACTGAATATCCTGTGCAAGTTTCAGGTCACATGATCAAGGTCAAAGGTCATGTGAGGTCAATGAACTTTGGCCACATTGGGGATATTTGTTGAATTACCATCCTATCTCTGTAAAGTGTATTGGTCTAGTTCATAAAACGTGGAAATAAGAGTAACTAAGTATCACTGAACATCTTGTGCGAGTTATAGTAGTTTTCAAAGTCAGCACTGCTGCTATGTTGAATCGCGTGATGCAGGTGAGACGGCCAGAGGCATTCCACTTGTTTATTATTACTAACATTAAATTTAAAGAATCATAAACGAATGGTTCCATTTGCACCAATCTCCACCCCCCCCCCCCCCCTTCCTCTCTTTCTCTCTTTCTCACTCTCTCTCTCTCTATTTCTTTACTTTCAGGCTGATTTTTTTTTAATTTATGTTAACAACCTCAAGACAAGTACTAAATTGGAAACATTAGCTATAATCCATTTTCGAATAAACCGCTTGTGTTATGGCATCCTACCAGTTATTAGCCAGGTCACCGGATTCCAGCAACATTGCGCTAGTTACGAAACTCCTCTACTGTGTCCATTTACTGGAGATTCTTACAATCAGCAGCCTAGTAAGTTGCTTTAGACAAATCAAAATGACTGTGGGATCCGAGGGAACTGCACCCTCCCCATGCGCGTTCCCATAACCAGTGTCCATTTAACACCTGGGTGGAGAGAACCAAATGTAAATGTACACAGCAAAAACTACGGTGTTAACTGGTGTACATAGAGGACCACAGCAGTTATTTTACACCGGTGTTAAATTGGTGGTGTTAGTTTTACACTTACAGGTGTTATTACCACACCTATGGTTGTTACATTTACACTCTTTGGTGTTATGTTCAATCTGTAGGGTGTTATTTTAACACCTCAGGGGGTGGTCCTCTATTAACACCAATTGGTGTCAGTTTTAACACCACAGTTTTTATAGTGTATGCCTTTCAAAAATGAAGCCAATAATGAGATTTATTCCTTACCGATATTACAGGGTATTTGTGGTTTATTTTACCTTATTTTCATTCTGTTTTTGGATACATCGGAAAACCGCATATCTGATAATTTGAATAAAAATCTATCTTGGGAAGTCCACTGTACCTTTATGTATAATGTTATCATACTAATAAGGTATGCGTGCTATATACAGTAAATTTTCAATGAGGTGGTAGTTAACTGGTTTACTGCCTAGATACTAACAGTTTTTATCGTTGTGCAGAACTTTGCATGATAATTATCTTTGGCAAGTTAACGAAGCGACCGACTGGAAAAACAGTCGTGGGTTCAAAAGTGAACGAACATGACGAAGGGCGATGCGAATGATGGCGCGGCAGGCGATGTAAGACATGGTGATAGATGAATCTTCCCATACATTACAGTGATTGATCCATGACAGAAGTTTACAGTTATAATCATTGTAGTGTTTAGCATCCGCGACATTATTGGGTTTTTTTTAGTTTCTCTCACTTTAGAAGGAAAACCATCATCTTCTTGCTTTTTGAACAATACATATTTTTTATCTGAAAGCATCCCCAAATCGCTGACTGCATAAACCTCAAAATGCTATACAAAGTTGTCCATATATTACTCTAAATAGTTTACCAAATATTGGGTAAACAAGGAACAAACATGTTTGTTGGGCCAAATTAAACCAAATATTGTGTAAAAATTACCTGATGAAACATGCATTTTGCATAGTATGGGGAAGAACTCTTTCCCAACAAACTTGCGTGTTCCCTTTTTGCGCAATATTGGGTAATTTTTTACTCAATCATGTTTTAGAGTGGAGAGTAAGGCTCTTAGTTTAATCTTGAATTATCCCCTTTTGAAACATCTCTTCAAATTTGACCAAATCAGTCAGTATATCGTGTTGTTCCTTATATATAGAAAGGGAAATGATGGCATCGTCCTCACTACTATTATCCTAGGGTTTTGGTCGCTGAATCATGCTGTTAATGTCGGTTGGAAAACCACGATTACCATGATTACTAAATCAAAAACCTATTTGGGGACGCATATCACATGCTATCCAACGCATTTCCCTGCCGCCTATTCGAGTTGTTCTGTTCTGTCCACTTGTTCACATGTGCCATTCTGTGCAATTATAAGGTAGGCATACAGTTCGATGCTCTTTTTGAAACCCAAAAACTCATTTCACATGCCATTACCCCATTAAAAGTCAGCATGGGCATATCGTAAACAAAATTTATCTTGCGGTACCTGCAGTCAGATAGTCTTGTACGACCAAATAGGCCTACATTTTATGCAGACGAACACCATTTTTGGCAGTACGCTTATGCTGTAAAAAAAGAAAGCGCTAATTTAGCACTTACAGTGCTTAATAATAATTGGCATTTATATACCGCTTTATCAATCTACGACTGTTCATAGCGCTTCACAATTATTATTACCCGGTCACTGGATTCATAGCTTTTCAAGCAGCCTGTTAGGCGCAAACTTGCTAAACCAACCACAATGATGGTTGTTTCCTACCGGTACCCAATTAGCACCTGGGTGAGAGTGGCAAAGTGTGGATTGACGCCTTGCCAAAGGGCGCTAGGCCATGGTGGGATTCGAACACACGACCCTCTGATTACAAGGCGAGAGTGAGAACCGCTACACCACGGCGCTTCCACCTTGTATTAATAGTGACTGCACTACGAGTGCAGACTTTCTAGTTTAAATTTGAACTAAAAAATCTGCACTCATAGTGCAGTCACCATACAAGCACCGTAAGTGCTAAATTAGCACTTCGTTTTTTTACAGTGGTATAGTGATCCATTTAATCAGATGAGAATAGGAATAGTGGAATTTCTTCAAGTAAGTTTGAACCTTTGCTTCACGTCATGGAAAAGTCAAAATTCACCCGTTAATCCTTTGCCTACTGGAACCTAATGGTCCCTATACAATATCAACGGGTTTTATATAAATCAGTAGTCAACAGGGGAGCGTTTCATGAAAGGACTTGTCGGACGTTTTATCAGACAAGTCCCATTTTATCCGACAGTAACTATAGTAACAGTGCCTCTCAGCCAATCAGAATCAAGGAAAGATGTCAGATCTGACAACTTGTCGGACAAAAATGTTGATGAAACGGTCCACAGGTTAATTGGTGTGCCATTCTGGGTTTGTGCTTCATTTCCTTTTGTATTTCAAGCACAGGGCCTACCTCACCCCACAGACTGTTCTTCCGCAGGGCCATGCAGATAATTAATATGCAATTCATGAACTAAATACGCTGTTGGTATATGAGACCGTTTTGAGCGAGACTACAATATTTTGGGGTCTATTTTGTATCATTATCGTATTAAAGAAATGAGTTCAAATTTCACCAACCTTTGTCCAAAAATAATTAGTCCATTATCATTTAAAAAAGTCGTATCAAATTTCAGAGCCATCTTAAAAATAGACATGTAATATAGCCCAATTGTGAATCCTCCATTTTGAACATTCCATTAGAATTATTATACAGATATTGACTGATAGGGTGTGTAATATAATTCTATGGACCACCGGATTTGTATTTTCCCGAGCGCTGAGGGAAGCTATGATCACAGGGTAAAATGTAAATCCTTTAGGTGGTCCAAAGAATATTTTTACACTCTCCATCAGTTAATATGGAATATTAGATAGCCTTGAATGATGAAGACAGATCTACATGTAGATCTAGATTTTAACTACAAGTTAGGTCAACGTTGCATGCAGTTGATTAGTTATTCATGGTATTCAGAGTGACAGATTGAACTGGTATATTAGTCTAACGCAGTGAATGACCCTTTTGGCTTTTCTAATCAAAATCAAGTTTGTTTAGACCTAGATCTAAGTTAGTGTCCGGTCCAGGCCCAGGACCCAAGGCAGACCGAGCCGTCAGGTGCAGATTCTGATCTAGACTAGATCTAGAGTCTGATAGGGGATGTGATAAAACATGACTAGATATAGATAAATCTATGTCTAGGTTGTGGCTGTACTGTTTGTGGTAGTCCTGAACTGATCTTTCTGGTGTCGAACCAGGTCCAGGACCAAATTTAACAGATGTTTCATTAGCACTAACTTACGTTGTCGTTAGCAAGATTTAACGTTAGATTTTACTAAGTTTTATTAGACCTAGATCTAGCCTTGATCTAAATCTAGTAACGCATAAAAAAATAGAACTAATCTTATAATTATAGATCTAGGCCTAACGTTGGATCTTACGTTAGGCCTAACGTAAATTTAAATCTACTCACCCAATCTTATCGTCCTAAAGCTGATCTTTTTTCCTCGTTCATCAGATATCACCACAAATCTTTCACTTTAACGTTAGACCAAATCAAAAACTGAAACATTACTAGTTTTAAAACTAACGTTAAGCTGAACATCGCAATAATTTCAGAAAAAAAATGAGACTGACGGTTATTCTGTTTACACGAATATAGGCTCCATTAAACTGAAGAATGCCGAGATCTAGCGTTAGATCTAACGTTAAACCTTCGTCGTCGGACTGACTTAAATCCTGCGGTCCGGTTCGAAAATTGATTGATTCGAACTAATATAAAGTGTTGATCAATTTAAAACTATCGCTCCCTTAGTCCCACATATGGTATTTCCGTGTAATTGGTAACATCTCATCCACAAGAGGGCACCATACATGTAGCAAAATATATTCATGGGTCGGCTGGT
Source organism: Lytechinus variegatus (assembly GCF_018143015.1). NCBI lineage: Eukaryota > Metazoa > Echinodermata > Echinoidea > Temnopleuroida > Toxopneustidae > Lytechinus > Lytechinus variegatus. The sequence continues at coordinate 13,562,314 of NC_054757.1, forward strand.
CGATATATTCATCGAAGGTGGACCGGCTGGGAAAATACATTGATTTCGATCATAAATATCACGTGACGTGCTATGGACCAATCTAGCTGGGCTATCTGTCTTGTCTATCTAATATTGGAGCGTTGTGGCCCAGTGGATTAGTCTCCGGACTTTGAAACAGAGGGTCGTGGGTTCGAATTCCAGCCAGGGCGTAATTTCCTTCAGCAAGAAATTGATCCTCAATGTGCTGCACTCAACCCAGGTGAGGTAAATGGGTACCTGGCAGGAATTTATTCTTTAACGCAGCGCGCGTAACAGCTGCACTGCTAAAGCCAGGGTAATTATGCTGCATTTACTAGCTGTAGAGCGCTTAGAGACTTCTGACAAAGTAAGTATTAAGCGCTATATAAGCAAGTATAATGATTATTATTATTGAATTCTACACCACATGAATATAGGAATAATGCCCATACTTGCAGACAAGATATAGCTATAGGACGATTTGTTAGGTGGAAACTCTACATTGAAGTCAATGACATATTACCCAGATTCCATTATCAAAAAGCGTCGCACTGTTTTTTTTTTACAGGAACAGATGTTCGTCACGAAAAACGTCACGAATTTGAAAAGCCAAAACCCAATTAACCCGAGAAGAAAGAAAATTATGCGAGGGCCAATATAAAACAAATTTCATCAAAATCGCTTCTTGCCTCCTTCTAAGCACAACCTAAATATATCATGGAAAATATATTTCACACAACGCATGTCAAGGTTAGGAAGAGATAATTAGAAGTATGTAGAATAAACGGAGATCGTCCTTTTAATCTAATATGTCCAAAAATATTGATTAATTCCTTTGATTTTGGCTTCCTTTTAGGAGCTCGGGATCCTGTTTGAGTCTGGTCGATCCAATAATTTTCAGCTATAGAAAGCCAGCAGAGCCACAAAAATTATAAATATGCTTACAGCCCTTCGTGAACCAGGCGGCTATAACGATACACAAGTATTTGTCAAAATTTTAAAAATGTGATTCGGGAGAGTAAATTCATTTTTTAGTTTATGTCGTCGCCTGCTTTTTACAGTGGAAATTGATTGGATCAATCACTTTCCTTACAACGGGGCCCTACTGATTCATTTTATGTGGCGATATCGTGCGGACACCACATAATTCCATTAGTCAACTATTCTCATAAAAATCCCAACTAGACATGCTTATTTAAAACATAAAAAGCGGTATCATATTCAAATTTTAGAAGCCTGTGTATAGCTATATAATAATCATCCTGTTATTCTTCACAGAAAAATTCTTCATAGAAATTAATACCATCAAATACGGGAGCAAATATATGACTACAAAAATCAGGTTTATTGCTTGCACCGGTTTGCGGGTATTGGGTGTGTGGGGGTGTTGCCAGGGTGTGAGCGGTTGTGAGCGTGTGGGTATGTGCGCGTGGGAGTGTGTTGCTTCCCTGCAACGCGTTTGTCCGTCAGTGAATATAATTTTGTCGATGTATTACATGTCCTTAGGCCCGTTGCCATGGTTGCATAAAACTTTTGCCATAATAAAAAAAAACTCTGGCATAATTTTGTTCGCCAGAGTATTTGTTACTTTGCTGGAGTTTTTTATGGCAAAAGTTTTATGCAACGGGTCCCCTATGTGTGTCTGTGTGTATAGGTAGCATAGTCTGCTGTGCAAACCCTTCACTCGAGCTAAGGGTCTCAATGTGTAGCCTACTCATGCCTTGTGTACTGAAGGCCCTCTAAAGCAGCACGTTGTGTGTGTGCTTGTCTTTGAGTAGAGACACACTTAGTTGATCAAAGTTTCAATCAGGGTCTGTGCCTGCAGACTATATGTAAGGGAGTGTGAGGGCGGGTCTAAGTGGGTGTGTGCGTGTAATAGGATATGTGCGTGGGTATTTTTGTTTGTGTTCTTGTTGTTTCTCACCTTGCCTCGCGGAGGTGCCGTGGCCTAGTGATCTGATGTTCCTAAAGTCCGTGGTTCAATTCCCGGCCATGGAACTCATGTCCGTGAGCAAGGTATTTAATCAACACTGCTCTTTTATACTACATTCAAATACATGTACATAGAGATTATATGTACATTCTTGGTAACTCCGTGTGCAAAAATAGGTATGGTAGGGGGTCCTAAAGCTACGCACCACTCATCGCGCATGCAATTTCACTGGCAACATGCTTACTCTGTATTTTGAACTGTTTCTGCAGAGTGACGAACGATTCCTATTAATTTTTTTTCAGCGAGGCTGCAATAAATTCACTTTAATTTCATATTTTCCTACAATAATATGAACATAATTCTAGAAATTGAGGCACATGAAATACTTTTTCTGTGCATCATAAATCGAGTGCATAGCTTTAGGGCCCCATCTACATCGGGCGGCGAAATCAAGGTGTTCGGAAAAACACTGGTGAGTTTTGTGCTAATTTTTTCTTGGTTAAGGATCTTTAGAATATTTAACCACAAATTAGTGAAAGATAATTTGCTTAAATATCAATATTGGCTTAGTTCTTATCGTCTGTATACAAAGTGCGTAGCTTTAGGTCCCCCCCTCGTCATACAACTACCCGATTCATCAATTCATATAAATTTAAATTATGAAGAGAAGCCAAAGCAAATATTCAGGCCTTGCCTGAAGTCTTAGAACAGATATTGATCACGCGATGCTCCAAATCAAAGAGGGCTGTTTCAACAACTTGGTCAAGACACGACAACAGACATGACCAATGATGATAATTGATCTGTTGACGTCTAAGTGATAATCGATGTTTTCATTTGGATTCATGAGAGTATTGGCATTCTTGTTTGTTGAAACGTCTTGTCGGTGAGACCTTTTTTGACCTCAATGCGTGACAAAATACCCCCAGTTGTAATTCATTTATACTACACTGACATAACAGTACATCATTGGTTTTGTAACATCAGTCTACCATCGGTCCCTTAATGACTATGACGCAAAATCATCCGTAGCATGGGGGTGAACAAAAAACAATTGTATGAATTCTGGTTATGTACTTGATGAGCTTCTTGTTTCTTGCTTTCTTCTATTTGTTAATATTTACCATTTATAGTTTGAGTGTGACGCAAATCCACGGACAGCTTGATGAACTACTAAAGGTCTTTTAAACAGTCTATTGGACCACAGCTTTGCATCATCAATTTCTCATGGGTGCGTTATACTCATCGCTTACTGGTCGTCCTTCTGGTTTGGGGTCACCTTATACGCTGTAAAATTTTGGTGATATTGACGCAATACCAAACGACAGAGGGGCATAAATGACAATGATACATTGATATAACATTAAGACATGTCATGGGATCAACACTCTGTCTATTGAATGATCGGCTGGAACATTTCTTGTAAAAACCTTGTGCAAAAGGTTATTGCTGTGACTGTCACCGTAGACAGTCGTATGATTTTAATGAAGGAGTGAGGAAACGTCATGGAAAGTACACATGTGATTTTGGTCCCGTGATACAAAGGTTGGCGATTAATCGTACGATTAATTTTTACGATTGATTTTGCACTGTAATCAATGTAATCAATCGTAATATATATATATATATATATTCTACGATGACTGCTAAGCTTTGTGCTATTGGCCCCAGGACCTATGAACTACGGACATGGCAGGAGGAAGTATCTGCAAGCGGAATGAAATGGCTGTGTTAAACTTGATTTTTTTTATTAAATCGTAACAAAAAATTAAATGAGGACACTGACAGAGTGGGTACAGAAAAAGTGCCATATAAATTATAGCAAGCCGTAAATAATCATAAAAAATCCTCTTTGAAGCATTTTACCAAGAACAATCCCAGAGAGAAGTGAAGTAATTTTTGGCTCATCTATTAAGGGCATGATTTTGACAGCTAAAAACATGTCTCATAACGTAGCACTGCATTCCTAAAAAAATAAATATGTACATCAATTACACACATATTGCAGACCATGCGTGTATTCAATTTGCAAAATATCCTCTCGGCTGGATTATGAAAATCTTCAATATACCATCCTGATACGACGAAAAAAAAAGAGTTGCTCTGTCATCATACTAAGTATTTACGTTATCAGATAGGTGTATGCATAAATAATTAGGGATCATAAAAGATTTCAATTTCTATTTAAGGGTTCAAGACGTAGGCAACAGTTTTCTCAAACCTCTACAGATTTTAGTTTCTTCTTGTTTTTTTTTCAAATTTGAGGCTATCCTTTCGGCTAACCGGAAAAGGGGTATACGAGGAAATATGAGAAAGGACCAATGCCATTTGAAAATGCGTATTTGTCACAGCTAAAATAATGAAAATTAAAATTTATCTGGAAATAAGGAACATTTTGATTTCCCGCTTTCGTCAATTATAGTTTTTTTTTAATATAGAACGTGTTGTTTTTGTTTTCTCTACCGATCTGAAGTTATGCACATTGAAATTATTTAAGATGAGAATAAAAAAATTCGGCACATACATTCGGAACAAAATAAAATTTATCTGGATTTAAAAAAGATAGAAATAATACTTTATTTTCAATAAAAAAGGACTTTTTTATAACGAATATATTTATCATACGTTGCCGATTAGAAAATATGAATAAATCATGTTGTGTTTATCATAAGGATAGACTGAGAGAAAGGAACAATAAGATTTGGAAAGGCGTTGTTGTAAAGCTGAATTTAAAAAAATACCCGGAAAAAGGAAACTTGAATGCTTTATTTTTCAAATTAAAGTTTGAAAATATGCCGCCCCTACTTGACCCACTAATAATAAGGCCTATCGTCATTCTGAGTCTGACTGCAAGGAATTGAATAATTTCTAAGAAACATGTATCTTTAAAATGCACTGTTCAACGGTTATTGGTTTGAAGAAAGAACATTTGGGGCTTTTTTTGCCTTGAGAGTGACAGGAATACTCTATAAAAATTATTAATAGGTTTAAGCAGGGTTTCGAGGGATGTTGTTAGGTTTGGTGTGTATTCGAATTACTGAGGATGACAACAACATTTACTTATAAATTTTGGAATTGATTAAATACCATAAAAATGGGGAAACACTGACAACTATTTTTAAAGTATACAATGTTTTTAGATTTTTAAAAATCCAATAAAAGTTTTGTATGTCGACAGAAACATTGCATCGCGATTGTCCCAGTTTTACTCATTTACTGTATATATATATACAATGCGTCCCCCAAAAAACGAAACCGATTTTTATAGATGATTTATCATGCTTTAATCGCACATACAAGAGACAAATGACCTATTTCTATCGCTAATAGTAATTACACATTGATATCTACTAAAACCGAGGATTATCGATCAAAGTCAAAAGAAACCGCTGAGAAACTCACTCATCACCACGAAAAAAAACAGTGACTTTCAATATTGTGTCATTTTTTGAATTTTGACCTTGCCTCCCATTTCAAGGCACCGCACCTCCATGTGAACCATAATCATATCATGTAGGGTATCATTTTAAATAGAATAAAATGATACGTTCATTGATATTAATCAAGAATTTATATTTACTAAAAAACGATTTTTTTTTTTACATTATATATTTTTATCTACCAGTGAAATTACATTTACTTCATAAAAATGAAAAGTAAATTTCCGTCATTCCGTTTTTTTGATATGATATAATCCATATAGTGTTCGTTGACATCATAGATATACCAGAAAGGCTAACATCTTTCTAAATGAAGACAAAAGACGAATGGAGAATGATTGAGAATGCGTCATCGTGTCATTTCTTCATAATATCACGGTAAATGTAATTTACCGTGATATTATACCGTGATATTGTAATTTACCGTGATATGATATCACGGTAAATGTAAATGTAATTTCTTCATAATATCACGGTAAATCACGGTAAATGTACGGTACAGGTCTAATTCTGAGAATAGTGATGACTAACAATTTGAAGAAAAAAAATCCTTATGCAATGCATTGCCGGCCACATGTTTCAAAGGCCCACATTAACGTCTCATAAACCAGCTATCGCAATGACCTTTTAAAGTGGCCATTAAGCGTTTTCAACAGCATACGATATCGTCTATTGTGACGTCATACAAAGCTAGAAAGGAGTTTAAGTGGAAAGGTGGCTTATGTAAGGAAGAGCAGGGATAAAAAAAGGAGAATTGAAACCGAGTTTCAATAAACGAAAAAGAAAAGCAAAAAATATAGAAGTAAAAGTACAATACTAGTACTAGTAGTAGTAGTGAGGTGGTGGAAGTACTAGTAGTAGTAGCAATAGTAGTAGTAGTAGTTATTGTAGTAGTAGTATATTAGTAGTAGTAGTAGTAGTAGTAGTTGTAGAAGTATTTGTACCGGGTAGTAGTTGTCGTAGTAGTAGTAGTAGTAGTAGTAGTAGTAGTAGTAATAGTAGTAGTAGTAGTAGTAGTAGTAGTAGTAGTAGTAGTAGTAGTAGTAGTAGTAGTAGTAGTAGTAGTAGTAATAGTAGCAGTAGTAGTAGTAGTTGTAGTTGTAGTAGAAGTAGTAGTAGTAGTAGTAGTAGTAGTAGTAGATGTAGTGGTAGTAGTAGTGATGATAGTAGTAGTAAGTAGTAGTAGTAGTAGTAGTAGTAGTAGTAGTATAAGTAGTAGTAGTAGTAGTAGTAGTAGTAAAAGTATGATGTTGTTTTTGTTGTTGTTTTATCTACTTAGTTAAATGCATACTCTTAAAATATACGTTTTCAGGTATCTGCTAATACTACAGAGAATTATTTGACCTATAATTGTTATGTATAGTAAGTATGTTTGTCGCCCTGCGTGGCTGACATGTGGTAGTTTAAGCTCTGATATTTTAAGTGTTTTTCACCTTTATATTGTGTACTTTTGGTTTTATAGTTGTATCATGCAAATTTGTTATATGCATGGATTCATTTGGCCAAATTTTGAATCATTTTTTTCCAATATCGGTGGGATCTTTGACATAAGATTTTTTTGCATTGGTTTTGATTTGAGCTACTCTGTGTATGTAAGCCATTTTGTACATGTAGGCTGTGTATTGTATGTCTACTGCCTACACATATACTGTACTTGGTGCTCACCATTCATGTTCATTCAGCTTTAAAGGCTATTGTATTGTTCAAGTAAGTCATTGATCCTAGCATTACAATGGAGCTATTGAGACTTTGGTTCATCTTTAGCATTCTATTTACTGCTCAAGTCTCAACTGCAGCTGTGCCACATCATGTACATGAACATGGATATCTTCACACTTCAGTATCCTGGATTCATTGCAAGTACTTGAAACACCGCCAGCCTTTTTACCAGAATTCAACGGCAACATTCCAGTTCCAGTTATTGAAGTCCGGCGACGTCAACCCCAACCCAGGACCAACAACCGAAAACGCTCCTGGAGAGTATTTTGCCCGTAAGTTATCTGCGAATACATCTTACAACGGAACTAATGGACAAATTGTTTATGACAGAGATTTTCTTCTGCTGTGTAATCCTGCATGGAAACATTACAGTCCTGAGGTGGTTACAAATGGACTATCAAACATTGCTCACAAAACAACGAAGAACAGGGGCATGCTCCACGAGAATTTATGGCTTCGGATCAAAGAACTTGGTATCCAGACACGTTTTCGAGGTAAGAGAGGAGGACAGAAAAGGGATTCTGCGAACAGCTGTAGTCGAAAGAAGCGACGAAGGAACAACATCAATCTTAAAACAGTGTTGTGTGTTGATAACAATCTTTCAAGATCTAGTTGCAACGTTTGTTTGTGGAACGCACATTCTGTAAGAAATAAAACTACTTATGTTACTGAATATGTTAATGAATATAATATTGATGTTATGTGCATTACAGAAACCTGGTTAAGTAATCAGGATAATGTAGTGATTGGGGAGTGCACTCCTACAGGATATACTTTCATTAACTCTCCAAGAGATGCAAGTAATCGTGGAGGAGGGATCGGAGTCCTGTATAAAAGCATGCTCAAATTAAAGATTAAGAAAATAGATTTTAGGTTTTCCACATTTGAACACGCTCATATTACCGACTTGTCAAGCTCTATCCATTTTTTCATTGTCTATAGACCACCCCCTTCTTCAGCAAATAGATTCACAAGTTCTGACTTCTTGAAGGAATTTGACGAATACATATGTGAAATATCACTATGTCCAGGAAAATTGGTGTTATTAGGTGATTTCAATGTCCATTGGGAAGACATGAATAAAAATGATGTGCTTCAGATGAGGAACACCATCTCTTCAGCTGGGTTCACTCAGCATGTCCAAGGCCCAACCCACAATCTTGGTCATACTTTAGATTTAGTTTTTACCAGAGATGATTCAGTTATCTTACAGTGTCACACATTTGACACTTGTATTTCTGATCATTATATGAATCATTTTTTACTGGCTCATCAGAAATCAGACCCAGTCTCTGTTACTTCTTCCTTACGTAATTACCGCAAGATTGATAAAGCTCAATTCAGTAATGCTTTACTTGACTTAGTTTCATCTCAACCAGAAGATTTAGATAATGTGTCTCTTTTTGACTGGTATGTTTCTGGCGTCACTAAGGTATTGGATACCTGCGCACCATCCTCAACCAAGTCCCGCCCTCAGAAGCGACGTAGACCCTGGTTTAATCAGTCTGTACTTGTTGCTCGCCAGCACCGACGTAAAGCAGAACGTAAATGGCGTAAAACACGACTAGACTCAGATCGCACATTGTTCATAGAAGCTAATAGGAATGTATGCCAAATCATTGATACCGCTAAAGAAGATTTTTTGAAAAATAAGTTAGGCTCGTGTTCTGTCAAGGAGGTATATCAGATCATTCATTCACTTTTGAACAAGAAGTCGAATCAACTTCCCTTATATGAATCTGCAGCCAGATTAGCTCATCAATTCTCTTCGTTTTTTGTTAACAAGATAAGGAGAATAAGAGCTGAACTTGATGCATGTACTGTACCTGTTAACATTCATTTTACTGATATTGAAAACCAAACTATTCCACTTTTCACAGAATTTCAGGTGCTTTCTCAGTCAAATGTATCCAGAATCATTATGTCTTCTGCTACTAAATCCTCACGTCTTGACCCCATTCCTACATGGATTTTGAAAGAAAACATCGTTCATTTATTACCATTGCTCACAAATTTAATCAATCAATCTCTTTCCACAGGTATTTTCCCTGATCAAGCACATTCAGCAATCATCAAACCTTTTTTGAAGAAATCAGGGTTGGACGTAAATGATATCAGTAATTATAGGCCGGTCTCAAACTTATCATTTCTAGGTAAACTCATCGAGAAGGCGGCATGTACTCAACTAGCTGATCATATTGAATCTAATAATATTCTTGATCCTCTCCAGTCTGCCTATAGGCCAGGTCATAGCACCGAGTCTGCTCTGATCAAAGTAAAAAATGATATCATGTTTTCTCTCGACTCTAATAATGTAGTTTTCATGGTGCTGTTAGATTTATCTGCCGCGTTTGATACAATAGATCATAACATTTTCATATCCCGGTTATTCAATAGAATAGGCATTAGGTCCACAGTCTTATCCTGGTTTCAATCATACCTGTCTGGATGGACTTCGCAAGTTGATATTGATGGCACATTATCAAATCCCATAACTCTAGAATTTGGACTCCCTCAGGGGTCAATAGTTGGACCCATAGGCTACTCAATATATACTCTTCCAGTTGGTGATATCATTCGAAATCACTGTATCAATTATCATTTTTACGCTGATGACATACAATTATATGTTTCTTTTGATCCGAAGACTCCTGGAGCTCTCAATAATGCACTGGTTAAACTCCAGAATTGTATATCAGATATAAGACAGTGGATGATAGTGAATAAACTAAAACTTAATGATAATAAAACTGAATTTTTTGTTGTGGCCTCTACTTATAACTTGCGCAATCTTCCAAATGTTCAACTTGATGTTGATGGTACACTCATTAGACCATCAGAAAAAATACGAAACCTTGGTGTCATATTTGATTCCCGCATGTCAATGTCGTACCATATCTCTCATATCTGTAGCACAGTCACTTTTTATTTAAGGAACATTTCTAGAATCAGAAGGTATATTGACCAGTCTGCCTGTCACAATGCTGTTCGTTCATTGGTTCTGTCTCGTACTGATTATTGCAATGGGCTCCTTTCTACAATTCCCTCTAATCAATTAGCCCGTGTTCAACGACTACAAAATTGGGCAGCACGATTAATTCTACAGGTTTCCCGGGATCATCCTTCCCAACCACTCTTTAACTCTCTTCACTGGCTTCCTTTCAAACAGAGAATTACGTTCAAATTACTCGTGATTGTCTACAAAACACTGAATAAACAGGCTCCACAGTATTTAAGTAACTGCTTGAATCTGTATACACCAACTAGAGCTCTTAGATCGGCCAGTGATCACCTTCGCCTCACATATTCAATACCTCGTCGTACATTAGCTGGTGACAGAACTTTTACAGTGTCGGCTTCAAAATCCTGGAACAACCTGCCACTAATAATTAGACAGTCTCCATCATTAGCAATCTTCAAAAAGTCATTAAAAACTTATCTGTTTAATACTTTGTAGTTTTTGAAATATTACATTGTAAGCGCTTTGGGCCTAATGGGAAAAGCGCAGTACAAATGATAAGTAATAATAATAATAATATAGAGAAACTTAAAGGTTTTGAGAGGAAAATTAATTGTTTTTTCTACTTGGTAACATAATCATTGCGGTATAAATGTATATAGTAGATTATTAACATGTTATCACACAAATGGGTCTATAATACTAGACTACACTGGCATTATGGGTCGGGAAACTGGCCAGGTATAAGTAGTTGAGGACTCCAGATGGCGCTGTTTGTTCGTATCTGCTTTAAAATTACTAAAGAATAATTAGGTGTGAGTGAGAGGTCAGACACTTACCTAAACGGCGGCGCTGAATGCTTTCAAGAACATAGTAAATATCAAATGCCCTTCTTTTTCTTCTTCTCATTCTTCTTCTCCTCCTTCTTTGGGTATACTGCTCAACGCCACACAATGGGAGCCAACCGGGCAGGAGGTGCGCAGATGTTGACGGCGCGAAGAGAGAAGATACTATTTTAGTCTTTGATTCGCTTTGTACAAAGAGCAACGCAGAAGTCTTTGTCGAAAATGAGTGAATCGTCCTTAACTCCGGACAAACGACATATTTGACAATTTTCGTCAGCTCTGAAACTCAGGACGAAACTGCGTTCGGGATCACAAATTTTTGACAGCTGTTCATCATCATTTCATGGGCATTTTGAAGAAGTATTGTGTTCTTGAATTTGTCCTGCGTCGCGGTGCTAAAACTCTATATATATTATTAACCACGGAAAAGTCTTTACGCTTAGTCATTCAAGATCAAGAAGAATGAAATTATGGATTTATTTAAGATCATTATTTTTCTTGTTATAAATCTGAACAACATAAGGACTCCAATAACTTTTTTTTTTGGTAACATTCGCTATTTCGGATAAACAAAGGAGAACTAATTCCCATTGACATTGTGTGCTTGAATAGGATTATGTACATTGCAAGAACAAGAAGATCATTAATCTTACTTGAAATCAGAAAATCTTAAAGGTCACAGTTCCGATTGTTTTTTTTTAAGCTGGTATTGTGTACTATATTTGCAATCGTCGAAAACACGTGAACACCAAATCTAGATGTTGAATGGGCTAATGTTCAGGAGATCAAGCTGTATATTTTCCCTTTAGATATTTTAAGACAGGACTGTACCAGGTGGAGTATTCCCCGGAATCTACGGAACCCTGTTGCTTGCCAACAAAAAAAGAAAAGTGAGAAAGAAGGAGCGAAGAAAGGGTATTTAAAAAGAGATTTTAAAAAGTGGATCAAGTTAGGCGCTTAAAAGATGTAAAATATCTAGTTTTTAACTCAATATGCAAACATTATTCTGCTGGCGATTCGAGATTCATAACTTTGTTTCAGTGAGATACTCAATTACGCATCCTTTTCATGATTACAAAGGTGGTGAATATGAAAGAAAATATTCAGCTCTCGATACGCGCTCGCATCAAATAATCAAGAAAGATGTGTATCCCATTCCCGAATTCCATATAATAATCTAGGAAATATACACTTTTGGGGTCAGTAGCATATCAATGATCGTCAGCGCGTTGGATTCTCTTTAATACTCACCTCTATTCGTGATTACTATAGGTGCTCAGAAATTCAGCTCACGCTTTGTGCGTGCATCATAGTAACAAAAAGTGCGCTCTTCATAATGGTCCTGAAATGTTAAACTTTGCATAACTTGATTACCTCGATCTTCATGGTCGCATTAATTTGTTTATTGAAATACGAAGCTCGTTCCTTATGTAAAAGCGTGCTCAAAATGTCCGAATTTCAGATTAGAACAAAAACTTTCAGCTCGCGCTTTGGTTCAAATAATTTCTTAAGCAAGACACCCATCATTTTCATGTTTACAAAAAAAGTGAATAGAGTGTCCCGTTTTTAGGTTTAAACCTGGAAATGCTCGCGTTTCACATTTTTTATTGCATATATGTCTTGTTCTGTATTGAAAACGTCGCTAAATATCTTTTTTTCAGATCGAATATATAGATGTTCAGCTTGTACTTCGCACTCGCAACAATGTTCATTTTAGATACCCATCCTGATCATTAGTACAAAGAGTGCTTAGAATTTGAAGCTTTCAGGTCAAGATGTCAAAAGAAATCGCCGCGCGCTTCGCTCTCGCATTGGTGAGATGTGTATCCTGCGCATGGGTCACTGCACACAGCCCTAGACATGCAGGTCCCTTTTCATGTTTTCGGGTCAGTATATTACATATTTAAACTCGCACTTCTCGCTCGCATCAATAAAATATTATTTCTTCAGATAATATCATGAACATTAATACAAAAATGCTTATAATCTTGAGTTTTCAAGTTCTTGAGATATATCCCTGCTCCATGAGTCACTACAAACAGTCCTAAATATGTCCCCTTTCCTGTTTTCAGGTCAGTGTACTACAAATCTCAGCTCCCGCATTCATTGTTTGATAAGTTACTTAGATACCACTCTCGATAACCATTACCAAAATTGCTCTGAGGGTTATTTTTTTAGAATACATAGAATATTGAAAAATGATCTTGTCCTTGCATTATTTATTTAAGCGGCCAATCGGGGGAAAATGTAGATAAATTTTTACCTGCATCCCCCGTATTTGCCAAAGATGAATATTATTCATCTTTGGCAAAGATGAATAATCGCAACTGATCATAAAATAGAAATGTTCGCTCTTTATAATTCGGAACCCCCTTATAGAAAATCCTGGCCCTGTATAAAGATCACGAAGATCATTTACCTCCATTAAAAAAATTGAAAACATCTTAAGTCACATATAGGGTTGTTTTTATTTCAACCTTGGTATTATTCGCTTGATTAAATAGAATTGATGAATTCTAATCGAAAATAGATAAAATCCAATTCGGAGTGACATTAGAAGTTGAATAAGGTCAAGTCATATATAGTGAAGGTCAAGAAGATCATTAATTTTCGTTGAAAAAAAAACAACTTTCATAAGTGGACTTTAGGTAACATATCTCCCCAACACGTTTCTCTGTATCTGTCCCCTCTCTTTCTCAGTATCATTTTTTTATATATATATCGGCTGCGTATCTTTCTCTATCATTTTACTTTTTTACTAATATTCCTCCATCTTAAAGTTAAAATTTCTTAGTTGTTATTTCCTTATTGTTACCAAACTTCTATCTGAAGGGCTCTCTACTTTTTTAATTTATCGCTATTATTTGCATTTTTATCTCTCTCTCCCCCTCACATCCTCTTCTCCTCGTCTCTCCCTCTCTCTCTCTCTCTCATTCTCATTACCTCTCATGATCATGTTCTCCATCTGTTATCCCGATTGACAAGTTCATCATTGTAATTATTTCATTCTTATAGTGTTTGTTTTTTAAAAATATCAAAATAGATATCCTCGAGGCAATAACTAGGTCAAAAGAAATGGAACGCGAACCATGGTGATTACGGTAATCGAAATTCAATGAGTACCACGACAGCAATAGCAACTGTTCAGCCAAACAAATTATAGAATCATAGATTCAAACTTTAAATGTTACGACGGAGGAGTTCGTGTGCTGTTGGAAATAGATAGAATATAATAAAGTATCATGTATGTAATTACTCCCTACTTATTTTGTTCTTGTTGTTTTTTGATTGATATACATGTATATATCAGTGATATGGCTCCATACATGCCATATGGCTCCACATAGATCAACCGACCAGATAGCCATTGCCATAGCCATTCATCAACACTTATCGACAACATATTTTCAAACATACTAAACAGAGATACTTCCAGCGGATTAACAATATCTGATATAGCTGATCATTTACCTTTTTTTATGTGATAATGATATTTCAAAAGAAAATTCACCTAAATCTACAATGTATAGTAAAGAATCACCAATCAATATTGAATCGTTTAAAAGTGATCTTGCGATTGAGGAATGGTTAGATGTATTTAATGAGTCAAATTCAAATATTGCTTACACAAATTTTAACCAAAAATTGCAGAAATATTACGATAAAAAATTTCTCTTTCAAAAAAAGAAAAGCAAAAATGCCATGGATTACTAAAGCTATTCTACGATCCATACATACCCGAAATAAACTATACAAGACATTTTTAAAGAACCCTTCTATTCAAAACAAAAATAAATATAAAACTTATAGAAATAGACTAACCAATATAATTCGGGCTTCTCGCAAATTGTTTTATTCCGAGAAACTTAACAAAGTTAAATCAAACATGAAAGCCACATGGGAGATCATCAATGATTTGATTGGCAAGAAACCAAAAGTATTACCTAAAGACAATTTCACAGTTCATGCTGCTGCAATAAATTCAGAAGATGTATTTAATATAATTCCTTTTTCGTTAACTGAGGACCCTCTTTGGCAAACAACCTTGCCAGACCAAACCAAAGTTTTGCAAAATTTCTTCCTACACCCATCAATTCTTCCCTATTCTTTAACCCCACAAATGTTCAGGAAATAATTGAAATAACAAAAAATCTCAAATCCAGCAAATCACAGGGATATGATAGAATTAGTACTTTCTTTCTTAAGCAGATCATACATTATATTGTCTCTCCATTGTGTCATATTTTTAATCTGTCGATCAGCACCGGTAAATGTCCAGATTCCCGAAAATTGCAAAGGTAAATCCTGTTTGAAAAAA
The DNA here is from genome assembly GCF_018143015.1 of Lytechinus variegatus. NCBI lineage: Eukaryota > Metazoa > Echinodermata > Echinoidea > Temnopleuroida > Toxopneustidae > Lytechinus > Lytechinus variegatus. The sequence continues at coordinate 13,577,528 of NC_054757.1, forward strand.
AGACAATCCACACGAAATAACAAATTATAGGCCTATTTCTATTCTCCCCAGCATATCCAAAATATTAGAGAAGATTATTTACAAAAGACTTTATAAGTTCCTAGATACTTTTCAGTTTCTAAATTCAAACCAATATGGATTCAGGAAAGGGCATTCAACTGATCAGGCTTTAATACAAATATACGATAAAATTACAAATGCAATGACAAATAAAGAACACATAATAGGAGTATTCATGGACCTAAGCAAAGCATTCGACACTCTTGACCACCAGATTTTACTTAAAAATTATGGAATTCGGGGAATCACACTATCATGGTTTGAGAGTTATTTGTCTGATGGAAAACAATAATGTCACTCACAATAATATTTCTTCTAACTTTCAGTCAATAAAATGCGGAGTTCCACAAGGATCGATCCTTGGCCCCTTACTTTTCCTTATATATATTAATGATTTGACTACTGTAACGCCTTTATTATCATTTGTATTATTTGCCGATGACACAAACATTTTTTGTTCAAACACTAGCTTAGAAACTTTAGTAGATACATTTAATCGTGAATTACCTAAACTATCTTTATGGTTTAAATGTAATAGGCTCTCACTTAATATAGACAAAACAAACTTTATGTATTTTAAGCATACAAGTTCACATATTACTGAGTTTCCATACGACATAAGCATAGATAATATTCCACTCAAAAGGAAAAAATAAACAAAGTTTTTAGGTGTCACAATAGATGAAAATTTAAATTGGAATGAACATATACGTTGTATAACTACTCACATCTCCAGAAACGTAGGTGTACTTTACAAAATGAAAAACATAATTCCTCATACTACACTCGTTTTACTATACAATTCATTAATATTGCCGTATATATCGTACTGTAATATAGTTTGGGCAACGTGTGCAAAAACTAAAATTAATACAATCTACTTATTACAGAAAAAAATAATTCGAATTTGTACTAATTCGCAATATTTATCACACACATATCCATTATTCCATAAACTAAAGACTCTAACTATTTTTGACATAAATTCATTTCAAAGCTTATTGATTATGCAGGTTATGTTCAAATACGTAATTAACATGCTCCCACCTTCATTTCACAGTTTTTATACTATGAACACATCTATCCATTCATACCCTACGCGGAACTCTTCTAATTTCCATTTAATCAACCCCAAATTGCTTATTGCGCAGAGATCCATAAGACACCATGGTCCTGATTTGTGGAACTCTCTACCAGAATCTATAAAAAGATCCACGTCTCTTTACTCATTTAAGGCAAACGTTAAATCTATGTTGATATCAGAATATTTGAAGTAAGATTTTTTCTGTGTCGATGTGTCATCATTAAAGCATCATCACCATCATCATCCTCTCCATCGCCTTCATCTTCACCATTTCACCATCATCTTCATCCTTATCATCTCCATCTTCATTGCTCAAATTACATTACTGCTGTTTTTCATGAAATGTACTGTACATCGATTCTGCTGTATTAATGTATTATATTAATCAATGAGTTTTAACCTGGGGTTGTCATTTTTTCAAGCAATCTGCTTATGATGACAATCCTTCTCCTGCAAATTGTAAAAGTTAACTAATTTGGTATGATATCAGTTTTGTTTGTAATGATAATTTTAGTACATTTAGTTATGATTCATGCCAAAAAAGTTCTCAATATACTATGTTTGTAATGTTATGGAAAATGTATTATATACGAATGATGTAATTGCAGAAGTAAACAATAAAATCAAATAAAATAAAATAAAATTATTTTGTCATCTCTATATTTCCAAAGGCATTGGTCACATAGCCTTTAGCTCGAAAATTCAGATACAAGAGCTAACACTGTCCATTTGCATATCCATGAAGCAAAAAGTTAATGTTCATAATTATTTACGACAAAACCCTAAGCTAATAATGGCTGTTTGAAATGTATATAAAAATGTTTTCCGTCTATTCTTGATTATAACTTTGCCATTGATTTAAGTTTCTTAATACTTAAAATGAGTAGGGCCTAATTATTAGTTGAACACAGTGTAATTATTACTGTACTAAGACCCCTATTACACCGGATTTCCTAAATAGTCTGGGGGCGCCCCAAGACCAGCCCCGAGACCAGACTCGGGCAGGTTTCTAATCCGGTGTAAACGCACAAACCTACCCAAGACCACTTCTACGCAAACCTATCTCGGAACACCTCGCGATGTGTTCCGAGAATGCTTTGGATTCGGTGTAAACGCAAACCTGCCCGAGACTGGTCCGAGACAGGTTCGCTAAATGCGCTACACGCGGAACGATTATACAAACAACAAAGACAGCGCGCGCTTGGCGCCCTGCCAAACCCTATCTCGGACAGCTTCGGCAAGTCGGTGTAAACGCAAGAAAACTGTCTCGGGAGCCCCGAGAGTCGTTACGATTCCGGTGTAATAGGGGGTCAACACTTAGGTCAACTTTTTTGGTCTCGGGGCTCCCCTGATTGGTTTCCAAAAAGGTGACCTGAGCTCCGTAACACAAAGGTTTTCGATTGATCGCTAATTTCAAAGAATAGTTCTGATTGGTTCATAGTCAGTCTACTTAGCAAATTGCGCATGCAACGAGGATCTTGATTGGTCATTTCATTTAGCGATTAATCGCTAACCTTTCTGTTACGGAGACCTGAACCGTGGCTATATATTGCTTTAAACAACATACAACAATATCTTTATGAGTTATATATGTATGATAAACGAAAATACAAATTCAGCAGTACTACTCTGTCTGGATTAAATTCTGGTGCCGCTTATTTGCGCCTTTGGCGGTCGACGTGCGATTTCACCCCACACATGTCTCTAAGATAAATTACAGATATCAATATCCATTTCTGTTTCTTAAAGAAAATATTGAAGCGGTAGGATTTCCCGCCTAATTTATTTCGTTTTAAATCTTTATTCTCCCATTCTAGAATGGCACAGATAATCCCTGCGTGGATTACTAAGTGACGCAGGATAAAGAAACATATTATTTGGGTATTTTTATATATTTTCTTTCTTGTTTTTCCCTTGGCTTACTCGTATATTGCCCATGCTCTCTCTTTCTCCCACTCCCTCTCCTCTCCCCCCCCCTCTCTCTCTCTCCCCCCCCCCCCCTCTAGTTCTGCTTTTGTACATACTTTCCTTCAGTATACGTGTTCTTGGAATTATCTAAGTATTTTGAAGGGAATCCTTACCGGTCAATCGGATTAGCCCCGGGATTGGCACGTTAGTCTGTTGTGACGCGTGATGTCCAATGCCATAGACCTACGTTAATGGTCAAACAACCCCGAAAAGTAAAACGTATTCTTCCGTTATATGTCTTCAACGAACAATGGAAAGTTTTCGCATAGCGACTCACAACAGATTCAACACAGTATTTGTTTTTAGATTACTGGAGGTCTTTGTCGAAAATTGGTAAACCGGAACGACATTTACGATTTAAAGGGATGCTCCGGGCTGAAAATATTTATATCTCAATAAATAGAGTAAAATTCGCAGAGGAAAATGCTGAAAACTCCATCAAAACTTGATAACAAATAGCAAATTCAGCAGTATTTTGTGAAAACAGTGATGTGCACATCGTCATGAATATTCATTAGGTGGGCTGATGATGTCGCATCCCCACCTTCCCTTTTCTTATGTTATTACATGAAATCATGCTTGTTTCATGTTTTCATGCACGTGTGAATGATATGTCTCCCTTATAATGAAATAAGTTGCAGCGATGAATATCTAATGCACATAATCAGTTTTCAATCCATTTTTTAAAGTTTTTGAAGGAAAACAAATGAATAAACTTAATTTCATATACGAAAATACAATAGAACAAGTGGAAATATGACATCAACAATTTGCTCATTAAATATTCATGAAGACAAGCCTAGAACTACTTCACCGGAATAATGCAAAACTTTAAAATGTCATAACTTTGTTATTCTTTGTCCGATATTGATATTTTTCAGTGTATTGTTTGTCTGATTTTTCTTTTTCTGTTCGAATCATATAATCCTCAGCCTCGAGTATCCCTTTAACTTTCGGAGCTTACGAAAAATTACAAATGTGCCCCAGAGACCAGAGTCCGGGTTAAAGATACTGTTTTTATTCACGAACTGTCGAAAAAAAATTGGGTGCTCTTCATCATGAAGGGCATTAATTTGATAACACATTTCTGTGTTCTTGAATTCGTTGTGCATCATGGAGCGAATAGACGTAGCTCTCACTGTCACGATTCGCGCTACGAACGCCGCGATTGTCCTTTCGTATATCTGGGGACTGTTTCATCAACATATTTGTCTGACAACTTGTCAGATCTGACATTTTTCCTTGATTTCGATTGGCAGAGCCGCACTGTTACTATAGTAACTGTCGGATAAAATGAGACTTGTCGGATAAAACGTCCGACAAGTCCTTTCATGAAATGCTCCCCAGATCGCAGATTTTCTGAAAACTTATCTGAAATTTCACGTTGAGATACGAGGTAATAGATGCGATTTAAAGCGCTTGGATGGGATAGGGTCACGATAGGTGTGCCACGATCTGGTATCCCGTTCAGATAATTATGATCTAATACCTTCCCATGAGATTGTGCCTATTGAGTAAAGACTAACGCTAAAGATCTGATGTGAACATCACGATCAGATAATTGATTTAGGACTACCCGTTCGGATACAACCATTACAAACCGTTGTGGTTTGCTACGAAATGATGCGGACTGGGATCGGAAGTTATCACGAATTGCGTTACAACTGGAGACTGACTGGTATTAATAAAGTCCAAGTGGCCATATTACTTCATTCTTTTTCTATTTCCATACGGTAAATAATGAATAATATGACCTACAACCATTCATAATGGCAGGGGTATAGAAAGCTGACAGACGGCTGTCTGCTTACATTGTCTCCAGTGGTGAAGAAAACTAGGGACAGCAAGACAACCCTAACGCCAATCACAGAAAGTCAGGAGATCTGCAGTCAGGCAGTTTTGGGGATTGTCCATAGCACAAAGAAAACATTTTGGCCAGTCCTCCAGGCTCTTGGAGGTCGGGTAGCATTCCAGAATTACACAAGTTTATCATCCCAGCTCTTAGGTAAAGTCTTGCAGAGGGTGGCTCTATAGACAGGCCCTCTCATACTAATATTATAATTATGGTTTCAAATTGCCAGTTACTCTGAAAATCTGGCCACTTAAGACGTATGTCTTTTAGTCTCTTGCGTATGCTTTTAGAAAACATGGAATGTCCAGCATCTCAAAGATGATTCCGGAAGGGTAACAAGCAAAAATTGAGCAAGCGTAAATATATTTGGGGTTGTGTTAAGTCTTGACAGCGAAAGTCTACTGGTTCAAGCAAAAACAATGTATCCCTTAAGTTGTCGGAGCCCTGGATCGCAATTAAGAACCAACCCCTGACCTGAAGCCTGCATAAGGACTTCTTTTCTATTTTACTTCTGGCTATGGTGGACATCGATTGTAAGTTCATTATGAATTAAGCTTGGTGGAAAGGACACATGTCAGGTTCTCAGATATTTGGCGACTCTGAGCTGTTCGGCCCTAGCCTTCTTAATCTCTGGGCATGTTGGAATACAGCCTCACACTATATCTCAAGAATCCAGAAAGCAGAAGAGAGAATCTGGAATTATCAAATCTCTAATAAGAGAAGAGTAGTTGAGAATGCCTCCGTTTCGGGATACTTGCCAACAGATTCACTTGTCCCCTCAGAACTCTAGAACAAAAGCCCAACTATGGAAAAGGCCCGGGAAAAGGATTCTGTGAGGCTTCAGTCCTATGGAAGAGAGGCCTACTATTATACAGCATATCCCGGCATTACCGCACTACAGCCGGACAGTCAGAATAAAAACTACAACGTTTTTTCCAAGGTGCGTGGAGGGACAAAAGCGGACTGACCAAATCTGGATCAATTACCTCTTAAACCTCCAAACCCATCCACAGCAGATATAAAGAATCAGAGAGAAATAAAAAAGTCAACTTTATCTCACCACCACGGTGCGAATGCATGGCGGGTAAGGATGGCATGCATGCACCCTCCGGATGATGTTTAGGATAAAGGATAGAATCGTGGTGGTGGTCAGTGGCGGATCCAGGGGGTCACATCCAGCCCGACCCCCCCCCTTGAGAGCCATCATCCAAATTTTTTAATGTAAGTATGCCGTTATGCTGTTTTGCCCAAGTGTGCCCCCCCCCCATCTTTGAAAGTGAGAACTTTTTTATCTTTTCATATTTTCGGCGGACAAAAGACCTTTAATTTTAGATCAAAACTTTTGTTGTTGTTGCTTGTTTGCTGGTCAAATTTTCCGTAGACGAAATGACCTTACATTTTAGGTGAGAACCTTTTTTTTTGCTTGTCAAATTTTCATTGGGCAAATGTGCCCCCTTTTGGAAAATCCTTGATCCGCCTCTAGTGATGGGGATGATGATGGTGATGAATCCTAAACCCAAACGGCGACTACTTAACTCCTAGTTAAACGTAAGGTTTAGAACTCGATACGTCATGACCTTCCTCGACGACGGATAGACTTTTTAATTCAGTTCTTTTTCCAATCTAAACGGTCCTTCTAACGACCACCCATTTGATCAATAAAGAACATAAATATGTAATGATAAAAAGATAACACATCCCCTGAGGAAAAAATGATGAAAGAAATGGAATCTACGCCTGCCGCTAGAAAAATGATAAAAAAATTTGCAAACTTCAAAATTCTTTTCGAAAATTAGGAATTGAATTTACAAACAATTCCTTTCCCCTCCCATAACAAAGAAAGGTAAGAAATAATGTATACAATTGTTTCGACGTAGTTGCCCTCGCTCCCCTAAAAAAAATAATAAAACATAAATACATATTGATCCTTAATTATCCTTCTCCATAGGTCGCCAAAGGAATAATACACACTAAACTTGTCTCAGGATGACCAAGATCACCCCGATTTTACACAACGATTAGATGGGATCTGTCACGTTCTCTTGCCATCACGTACGTTTTGATGCGATCTGCACAATGGACAGCTCAACGTGTTGATCGTAAATTTTTTTTGAACGGTTCAAAAATTTTGTAAGATCACTATGATTGCCACGACTGACCTCGTAATCTGATGAGATCTGATACGATCACCACGATTAAGACTACGATTTCAATCGTGGCTCGAATCGTGACAGTAATAACACCTCACCAAATCTTCAATACCGTTGAGACACAAACATTCAAATCCATCGTATCCATATCATCTAGACGAGCTGACATAGCTTCTTCTTTTTCATCTTCTTCTCCCCTCCCCCCCCCCCCCTCCTCCTCCTCTTCTTCTTACTCTTCTTCCTCCTCCTCCTCGTCCTATTCTTCTTCTTCCTCCTCATTTTATTCTTCTTCTTTTCTTCTTCTTCTTCTTCTCTTCTTCTTCTTATTCTTCTTCCTGGTCTTTTTCTTCTTCTTTTCTTTTTTTTATTCTTCTCCTCCCTTCTGTCCTCCTGAAGAGACCCTGAGAACAATCGATATGAATTAACATGAAGGAGTGATACCTCACACTGTCTTTCCCTTCTCTTTTTTCCAGCCATTGATGCCCTATTATTTGTTGATGAAGCTTATGGTCCATCTTGTCCCACGATAGTATTACAGGAACATTAAAGAGCTAATGCTTTGTAAGGTTGTTAACTGCTCATAGGATCCTTTAGACCCACATACCGTTTATCATTTGAGACATATTTGAAGAAAAAAATCAAAAGTATAATGCGAAGTTTCCTTTAACTCATGACTTTATCTTCGAAAATGGGAATACCTGAAAGCAATTTGTGATTATCGTTAACCTCAACATAATGTCTATCAAAAGTAAATCTGCCAATCAGTTACCATTCTGCGTCTTGGTTTACATTAAGACTTCGTGATCAAAATGTTGCATTCTGGGAAGTAAAGTTGGACTGTTCGTATATAGGTTGGTGCTCTTCAATACGACTATCTCGCGTTGCCTTTAACTGAAGTGGAGACTGAAGAGAAGAAATGAATCCTATACATCCGGTGGCTGTATAGTCTCATTTCAGTAAACCCTAATCTTTGGCCTGGAAGTCGGTGCGTCTTGGATTATGCCAGACAATTAGGTGACGTAAAACCTCCGTGCTCATTTGCTTGTGCCCTGAGATATATCAATGTCGACTATAATACCAGAATAATTAATGGTGCTGCACGGAATATGATAATGGCACCCATGGATGGGCTGTTGTTTTATAAGAAGAGTCGAAATTGTAGATAAAATGACAGGATAATCCAGGAAAATTAACTTATCAAACGAGGCAAGGAAATAGATGGAATGAAAAGCAGGAAGATGAGATGAATTCGATGAAAAGAAACAAACCGTAAAAAGGATTATTGAACAATTAACGTAATATCAAGAAGAAGACGAAGTTAGAAAGAAGACAAATATAAAGAAAACAAAAAAGGAGAAAGGGGGAATCAGAAAGAAAATAAAAAGAATGACCGAACAGGAAAAGAAAAATTAAAAAAGAAAATTATCAAAAAGAAGGGGGAAACATGAGTTCACCCCCATCACCAAACTCTCTCTCTCACGCACACACACACACACAACTGCCACAGTCATGTTGTTCCTGAGCAGCAAAACAAGGAATGAAAATATCAGTAAATGCCGAGGATACCGTGTTGTTTAACAGTGTAATGATAAACAACACGTTGTCCTCTGATTTTTGTCAATAGGGATACATTAGTTTCTATAAATTATAATTAAATGGGTGGTCCGGGATAGAAATATTGATATCTAAATACATAGAGTGAAATTAACAGAGCAAAATGCTGAAAATTTCATCAAAATCGGATAACAAATAACGAAGTTATTAATATTAATATTTTGTGAAAACATTTATATGCACATCGTCATGAATATTCATTACGTGGGCTGATGATGTCATATCCCCACTTTCCTTTTACTTATGTTATCGCATGAAATAATTGTTTCATTCTTTCATACATATGTAAATGATGTGTCTCCATTATGATGAAATAAGTTGCGGCAATATAAACTACTGCACCTTGGTAGAATTTTTTTTGAATAAACCTAATTATAATAGAATACAAAAGAACATGTGGGAATATGACATCTTCAGCCCACCGAATGAATGTTCATGAAGACATGCCTAGAACTGTTTCACCGGAATAATTCAAATCTTTGAAATTCGATAACCTTGTTATCCGATTTCGATCAAATTTTCAGCATTTTGCTTTGTGAATCTTACTCTATTTATTGAGATATAAATATTTTTATCCCTTTAATTGAAATTTATAGAAACTAATGTAGGCCTATGCACATTTACACATATCACAGGACAACGTGTTGTTTCACATTGCTACTGTTAAACAACATGGTGTCCTCGGCATTTACTGATATTTTCATTCCTTGTTTTGCTGCTCAGCAACATGACTGTGGCAGTTATGTGTGTGTGTGTGTGTGTGAGGGTGTGTGCGGGGGTGTGTGAGGGTGTGTGTGTGAGAGAGAGAGTTTGGTGGTGGAAGGGAACTCATATTTGAACTCATGTTTCCATCTTTCTTCTTTTGGTAATTTTCTTTTTCATTTTTCTTTTCCTGTTCGGTCATTCTTGTTTTTTCTTTCTGATTCCTCTTTCTCCTTTTTTGTTTATTTTTTCTTTATATTTGTCTTCTTTCTAAGTTCGTTTTCGTCTTGATATTACGTTAATTGTTCAATAATCTTTTTTACGGTTTGATTCTTTTCATCGAAGTCATCTCATCTCCAGCCTGGACCATCCCTTTAAGCAGTCATAACAACAGTATGAAATTAGATGCTCGTGTAAAGGGACAGACCTTCAAACCAGCTCATTCACTGGCAGACCAATAATAGCAAACAAGATTCCCTTGAAATATACATCAGTTTTAATATTGAATAGATTCAGATTCAGAATAACACTTTATCGCTTTTATTATTATTCATTTGTTCTTCTTATGGGGGCTGTTAAATTGTAAATTAGACAAAATTGAACAGCAACATATGAAAGTTTTGTTAGTTCATTTTTGAGAAAAAACCAGAGAATTGGCCCGACACGAATGGTGTTCAGGACGATTTGCTCTTCCATTTCGCTATAATTGTAAGGTTTTGAATGGTTTACCATACGCCATATACTCTCTGCAGCGTCGCCAGGAGAAGGCCCGCTCCCACTGCAGTTGATGTAAAACCTCAACAAAAAAAATCTTGCCATCCGTTGGAAAACGCTATGCATTCTTTATACGTGTTACATACGCTCTATCTATCAAGCATCCGTCCAGTGTGATTTCATACGCGCATAAGTTTCGAGCTGCACAAAACTTATAGAACTGATGTACGTTTAGCCGGTACGATGTTAAGTCCGCAACATATACGAGCAACAAACGTTCCATGTTCGTTATCATCTGTTAAACGACCGCTGTATCCTCTCTGCATCTTGTGGGCATCCTCGAAACTCAGATCAACTGAAGCTGACAACGGAAAAGGGGTAGAAAGATAAGGTAAACTGGACGTCTATACATCGTACCAAATAGCACGGAAATAGAAAGGGTGTAAACGTATGCATCTCGTAAATAAAGCACTCAAAATCCCGGTAACTTCTTCGGGTCAGGCATCCACACTTCCATTCGTTTTCACCCGCAAGGTTTCCGATGAGCAACCGTTTAACATCCGAGCTACATACTACCCACGTCCGTTGTTTTCCGTTATGTTTCCGCATTTTTTTTTCCGATTTTGTCTATTCTGGAGCGGATGAAAACGGATGGAACCGTCCGCGAAATTTTGCCCTTCTGTTGTGTCCTTCATCATGTTTATGAATACGTTTTGCATCCGTCGGCCAGTAGGACCAGGTCTTAACACAAGAGAAATAAGGGCAAAGTGAGTGTAGGAGACCAATACCAGCATGTGATCCTGTTTGCCATTTTTCGTCAAGTTGTTTTATTTCATTGTAATCTTAATTTTCCTTTATAATGGATCCATGAAATATCTTTCATAATTGCGAACGAGGGAGTCCTTATATCGGTGGCGTACGTCACGAATCTAAATAGTTGAGGGGCTAAGCCATGGCAATATAGACCAGTTCGTAATTACTTTCTGGACAATTTTGGTCAAATGACCTTTCATTTCTTTCATTATGATAGTCAGATTTCAAAGCAAGATATTACGTAAGCTTGCCTTTCATAGCAGGATGAAGAGTGACTAGAATAGCGCACCAATTAACACTTTATGAAGGTATTTGTTGCATTCCTACTTTGAATGCATATCATAGCATGTTGCACAATGTACTTGGCAAACTGTAAAATACCGTCGTTCGTGGGTTAATTGTTGTTTTTTGTGGATGTAAATGAAAACCACAATTCAAAAGAATATATGAATAATCAAGACATCGAAGTTGGTGCTTATCTCATTAGATTTTAAGCCACCATGTCGCATTAGTACAAAGGACCTTCCACTGATCATGCGTATAATCTTTTGATCATGCGCAGGAAGGAACTACCAACTGGCTTATTAGGGGTAATTTAATACAAAACTGCGAGCTATCGATGCGAGCGAGCAAAACCTACGGCCACTTCTGATACAAAACCTAATGGATTTTTATTTTAAAAAAATATTCAGAAATAAATCACTGTCGTGACTATGTGGTGCTCCGGACGCCATCTCATGTTATGCAAGTTGGCGACATCTCATCCTTTTACAAATCTTGTAGAGACGTGCGAAATTGAGGACATACGATGGAAATCAAGAACATATCTCATAAAAGAACAGGAACGTGATTCCTTAATAAATTTCTCCTTTTATCTCATATATATATATCTATTTTATTACTATCTTCAATGTATTTTCTTTTCTTCTTTTTCATTTTTATATTTAGTTATTATCATTTTTTGGGGGGAGCTCTAAACGCAAAATCCTGAAAATATCTTACCACAGCAAAGGAGGGCATGTAGGCATCGTTGTTTTCCAGTTTTGGTAACTTATTAATTCGGTGGCTTGGAGACGCTCCGTGGTCGTCATGATAACCAAACCCTCTTTGAAATGTCAACCGATATCATTATGGATGCAGAGCTCCCCGATATCATGTCTTAAACCGCAGCGGCTGTTGTCCCTAATTCAGTGCTGCTGGGGATTTATGCAGTTTGGGAGCTTCTGCTTTTATACACTGCCATATCTTACAGTTATAAGCCTGTTCACGATTGTAAACTGCGTAAGTAGAAAAGGGTCATTTGAGATAAACCATGAAGGTGGCTTTCAAATTCACTGACATAGGCATTTGTGATTATTCATGTATTCCTTTCAAAATATTCATTTTATCACATCCAAGCTGAAGAGTAATAAATAAAGCCTTCATAATCACTTGTATTTGACAGTAGCCTAAACAATAGACAAATGTGCCAAAAGCAGACAATAAAACAGATTTCCAAAATTTATCCCTGGTGTACTTGGAATTTGAATACTCTACCGGTAAAGCTTACGCAACATCTACATTTGAAAATGGTAGTGCTTATCCTAATGAAAAATCACAAAGGTCATTTGAGGAAAGTTGATCATGAGCTAACCATGAACTGTGTCAATGAACTGTGTATTGTAACATTTACATCAAAAGTGATCAAAATCGACAGAATGGCTTATTTTCTCATGCAGTTTCATTATTCGTTTTTTTTTAATCTTACTTTATACCTTTCTCTAACATTCGTCCCTATAATATTTGCTCTTTCTCTAACTATCGACCTATATTTCATACACATACAGTCACACACACCCACAACCGAACCCACCAACACACGACCTAACACTCTCATTTGCCCCTTCAATACCAACACATACAACACTCCATTTACACTGACACACACACCCACCCTCACTTTTTTCTTTTATTTATTTAATATAAAGTAAAAAGAGACCTATTTAAAAAATGCCTTGCTTACTGGCATAAGTGCCGTGGTTGGGGACCAAACCCCGGATTTTAATGTGTCTAGTAAAGGCGACCACAAGACCACGGCAGCACGTCACACATACACTCACGCGCACATCCACTGTCTATTTCACGCACGTACGCACACACATGAATTCTTAACAACTCCATCTTATCTCATTGTCTTAATCGTATTAGGGATATGCCTAATGATGTTATCAGTGCAGTTAAACCAAATTAAAACAAGACTGTCGAACAGAAAGATACCTAACGTGAGACGTCTGCACGTGATTGTGAGTGTGGGAGTTAAAAAAAATCTTTCTCTGTTATAGTCTATAGCCAATGAACAGGAAAAAATATTAAGTGGAATGAATATCTATAAACAATGGACATGACAAAATATTTCTCAGGAAAGATGGGAACATGTAATCTTTTTTTTTTTATTTTCTTCTATATCGTTTGCCCTTGAGTAGGCATATGGCTTAGCTAAGGAAACTCTGCCGTTGTAGTTTACCAACTTTATTGGAGGAAAACTCCTGATATATTTCATCATAATTATATTTTTTATGTTTAATGTGGTTATGACTAATGTGCATAGAAGTTAAACTCAACTCATAAGCCCGTTTTGTCTAAGAGTCTACATCTTAGAAAAAAGGCACATGAAGGCCTCACCATTTTCTTTGATATACTCTACCCACCAAAGACTATTTTGTATTAGCTTCCTGATTTTATATTTCGTATTCTTTTATTTCTGTAACTTGTTCATTTGTATTGGTTTGGTCTGTTTCATCTACCGTATAAAGTTCAACATATTACTGAATACAAAATAAATTGATTGCAAGTAGGGGCTACAAGTGTTTATATAAACGGTTGGATTATTACATTTAGACCCGTTGGTGTACTGGCTACTTTCTTATAACCATCATTTTTTTATTTGTTTATGTTGTCTGCATCGCAAACGAATATGAACATGATGAAGGCAACCTAAAGCTCTAATACATTGGTTACATTGATCATCACTGAGCATTCAAGCGTACTCATTTTCAACTCGAGTCATTAAATATACGCTAAAAAGCGTTTTGGGTGAAATAAGTTAACATTTACAAGACAACATGTCATTACAATTTAACAATTTTTTAAAACAAAAATTAATGATTAAATTCCTAGCAAGTTAGCAATAGATCTGTTGACAAGCATATTGGACACGCAATCGTAATTCCTACCATTTGTGCAACTCAATGAATAATAAAAGCACTTTAAACAAGATCAAAATGGAATACTACTGTCAACATTATATCACCTTCCTTTCTTGTTCCACCGTCATTGTTTGTGAAATACCACACCTTTAATATCTCAACCAGGTTGGAATTCATTATGAATTTCAGATATCCACGCTAAATTGCAGGGATTTAAAATAAATCCAGGAGGACTGTAGTTAGGGACCAATCTCATTCTGGATTTAGTTTGAATCCTAAAAAAAATGTTCTTACATCACGATTGTTTTCAATTTAAATCCTTTGAGATTTAGAAATGAATCTTTAGGATTAGAGAGTGTAAAACGTGTATGATTCTTAAATCTACAATAAGGCACACTTTTTATACAAATATTACACAATTCATGGTAGTAATTTTCTATCTCTTTTCTTCACAGCCTTGAAAATATGTCTCTTTAGATGTAAAAATACTACGAAGAATATTTTCTGGTTTGCAGAAGACACGACTCTATATCTTGGTAGATAGGGTGGAAGTATAATTCCATAAAGGGAAATGACAAGTATGTATGCTTATTATCGGAAATATGCGGTAGAGGTACAAATATGGACAAAATGTATACACGCACATACGCACCCCCTCACACACATCCACCAATCTCACTGTATACACACACACACCTGTTTATCATTGAGAAGAATGATGCACACGTAGTTCTCTCATTAAATATGAACGTCTGAGGAACTCGGCATTCTCCATTCGCATAATGCAGTCGGATTTCATCAGGATTGACGGTGAGATGGAGGATAACAAATATAAGTACAGGGATGGCTCGCTCGGGAATTATAATTCAGTGCATTTTTTTAAGTTTCACCATAGACCTACACCGCTTCTTATA
This sequence comes from Lytechinus variegatus, assembly GCF_018143015.1. Taxonomy (NCBI): domain Eukaryota; kingdom Metazoa; phylum Echinodermata; class Echinoidea; order Temnopleuroida; family Toxopneustidae; genus Lytechinus; species Lytechinus variegatus. The sequence continues at coordinate 13,592,584 of NC_054757.1, forward strand.
AATAAGGATGATATCATGTGGATGGTAGAAAACAGTATTCTTTAAAAAAGTGTTATATCCCAAGAATGTTAAAAATCATCTGATTTTCCTTAACTTGATTTGTCTCAAAAATTTCATATCATAATCCATTCGTTCTTATATCTTTTCTTGATTGTTCCGTATATTTTTTTTCAATATCTTTGTCATGATTTGATTTTAAAATTTTGCACGTCTTTATTTTTTTCACCCCCACCCCTCCTCCGTATTTATCAATGAATGAAAATTTGTAATTTAAAGCACTTATAGCTTCTGAATTTCTTTATTGAACATAAGCATTTGACTGCGTTTAGAAAATAGAATGTTCAAAGTCTATAAAGCTTTCCATTCGAAGTTGATTTTGGAAAACATTGGATTCATAATAAATGGATAAAAATATCAACAAACCCATCCCCCCTTCCAGAAAAAAGGGGAAATAATGGTCATTCTTGATTGATGTAATAGACCTACGTTTGACAAAAGCAAAGCTGAAGGGGGTAAATTAAGTAAATGGATTCTCCATTTCTTCTATCAGATTTTGTAACTATAATGTCAAAGAAAGCATAAATTACGCCGACATGGCTGATGAGACGACATGCTAAATATACGACCAGTACTCCATATTGTTGCCATTTGCCAGAGGCGGTGATTATAATCTAGAAAATTCATTTGCGATCAAGGCTGGTATTTTCCAAAAAGCGCCATGGCGAGTCGTTCTTTGGGGAGATTTCTTGCCACGTTTGTTACAGGTACGATAGATGGGGAGAACGACCGCTGTTTCGATTGTGATGTTGAACTGGGATTTTATTTCGGGTTTGTATATTTATGATAAGAGCTGCGAGTCGATCAGAGGAAGAAATATAAATTAGAGTGAATTTAATGCTATTATTCAGAATGAAGAAATATCAGTGAATTTCAGAAAGAAAGGGAAATATTTTAGGTAAATTACTCTTCATCATTTTCATGGTATCATGGAACGTGTGCGACGTTTCCAATTTGTCGATATCATGCAGACATTTGAAACATATGTCACTCGTTTTTTCCAAATAATCGTCAATATACTGTTTTACTTTTTCTCTCTTCATTTCTTTTTCTTCTCATAACGGCTCTATTCCCATTCTCTCTTTGGTAACAAAAACTCTATAAACCTACTCTTAAAACAAATCAGTCAAATTGACTACACCAGTAGTCAGCTGGATGCAACTGATATGTCAAGTTACATTTCTGACATATCTGCTTAAGTAAAATACGACTGGAAAATAGTTAAATACTACTAGAATAACAGTTGCACCCAGCAGACCATGCCAACTAGTCATTTTTACTGATTTGTTTTTAGACTGTTCTCATTATTAATTCCCATTTGTTTATCCATTTCCCTCTCTTTATCTTCTCATGTCAAATTTCTTTATTTTGTTTCTTTCACTCCTGTGCCCTTTTAAGAATGGTTTAATCAATATTCAAAATGGCCGGGGAATTAGGAATTTACATGCAATATCCATTTCCAGTGGTTCGGTGATTTTTTCTTTCTGATATAGCTAACATGATAATTAACATTGATTTTTGGAGAGCAATTCCTCAACCATTTTCAATGTCCATTTAACACTCAGTATTCGGTGTGTGATATTTATCAATTTTCTTCATATTTTTCATTCATATTTTTACTCTTTCACTCCATCTGTTCTTCTCTATATATATTACATCCCCCTCTATCTATCTTTCACTCTCCTCCGATATCTTGTCTGACCCATTCCTTTCTCTCCCCATCTCCCCTTTTTCTCACTCTCCCTTCTTCCTTCTTAACTCTCTCTCTCTATTTCTTTCTCTCTTGTTATATCTCATTCTTCCACCACTCTCTTTCTCTCCCTCAATCTTATATCTCATTCTCTCTTGTCTTATTTCATTATTTGTTTTGTCTCTTTTCCTCTCCATCTCTTCTTTCTCTCTCTCTCATTCTTCCACCACTCTCTTTCTCTCCCTCTATCTTATATCTCATTCTCTTATTTCATTATTTCTTTTGTCTCTTTTCCTCTCCATCTCTCCCTCTCTCTCGCCCCCCCCCCTCCCCTTCCCCCACCTTCCACTCTTATGCTCTTTTAGTGACACCCGACACTCAATTATTCACCTCCTCAATCCAACAATCATTTGACAAATATTACAAATAACCTCAAAAGGTGTATGTTTGATATTGAAATAGTACTGTCAGAGACAGAGTAATTTAATAATTATGACAAATTTCAAATATGTCATGATTATTTACAAACATGGCATCACGTCGTGATTACATTTCTGGAAAGTCAAATATCTTGTCATCGTATCGTAAACAGTCAATGTATTACAATATTTACTTGTATGGGATAAAACAGATTTAATGTTCGGGAAAAAAAATAGTAATGCTTTAAAGATAGATTAGAAATACCATAATAATTTTGTGAGTGAAAGTAATTTTTATAATTTCCAATAAAAACTAGGAATTATCATGTGTTTGAAACACAATTTTAAAAAGATAATTGCCAAAAGATTATATTCTGTGCGTGTTTGTAAATATGCAAAACAACCATATTTGGTGCCTGTATGTGCACAGCTTTGAATTATTTTAAACAAACTCTAGCATGGTAAAAATGGTATGACAACAACAAATCAAAGTGAAAAAAAATATCAAGATAGAATGACAATCATAGACACTCGAATATAAATCAGAAATATACAAAATACAACATGGTAGTGTCATATAGTAGTGTTGGGTACAAAAGTCCGTGTCAAAGTTGATGGCTCCAAGCCAATTGTCTTTTGAAACAGCAGTTAGGTGGGTACAGTTTAAACTGTGACACCGGATTCACTGTTTGTCGGGCTGACAGATCCCTCACGTCTGAATGGAAACCGCGAAATAAGACTTCCGAGTCGAGCTGAGATTTGCGAATTGTTCTGGACCAACATGTTCTTGAGAGAACCGGATCGCTTCCTTCCCTCGCCAAAACGCGGGCTCTTTCGACTCGGACTTCTGTGCATCGCTAAGTGTCGCTCGATTGCTTCCCCGAGCAGCTGGGCATCAAAGGTGGACTCTGACTTGATGATATCGGACTCATTGTCATTGTTCGTTGGGATATTCTCAATATGGTGTTCATCATCGCTACTCCCCTTATCTTCGTCGACATTCTCCTCCTCCTCGATGACAAATTCATCAACGAGCTGCGATTTCTCGACGAGGTGATTACCATTATTGTCCTTAGGAAGCATAGGTTCAAGTTCTTCCGCGTTCGCGTTGCACTTGGTGAGTCTACTCGTTAAGGCTTTCGGTGAGAGATGCACGATGCGATTGCTGTTCATGGAAGTATTGTTCACATTGTTCTTATGCAGCATGAGAGGAGAGAGCCGCAGGAACTCTCGCTTTGATTCACTCAGATGAGCCGGGCTGTTCGGGTCAGAAGCACACTGCCTCGTTGGAAACTTGATGACACGGTCCCTGCTCCCCCTTCGTTCTTGCACTACGGAGATCGAGACATTCTCCTTCTCGTTGGATGACTCCTCTTTCTCACTAAGGCGATTGTCCAGGTGGATCTCGGTTTCAACAGGGGCTTCCGGTGTGGACTCGAGTTGGATCACCATGGTGTTGTTTCGCTTGCGTCCAAAGCGATGACGCTTCGAGTCTGTGAGGATCTGTTTGAAGTCCTCGTTGCTGCAGATGATGCCGGCTGGCTTATTGTCATCTACAGGTGAAGATGAGCCGCTCTGCTTCATGACACTCCGTATGATGTTGGTGTCAATGGCAGACTCACTGTGGGATCGGAGCATCTTCTTCTTGGGATGTGGTCCCATCTTCTGATGCTTACTCCTTCTCGATTCGTTAGACGATTTTGGAGAAGGTGGCTTGATGTCCACATCGGCCACGGATGAGGACCTGGTCATTTTACGATCCTGATGCATGGTGCTGGTTAGATCACCGAGTAGTACTCCGCTATCAGAAAGTTGATGGAACAGCCAGCGCTTTCTGAACCAGGCTATTGGTCGGGTTAGGCTGAAACTTCTAGTAAGAGACGGTGAACGTGATCTGGCTTGCTCACACTCGCTCCTTTGAAAATGATACTGAGGTAGGTTTGAGACACTGATACGTTTTCGAGAACTCGCATCAGCGCTTCTCTCTCCCAGATCGATATCTAAACTCCGGGAGCGAGGCGCCGGGTTTTTATAAGGCTCGTCAACGTGCTTGCTTTTGCCGATTTCAGAGAGACTGCGCCTGAGATTGGCTTGCTTCCCACTGTGTGTTGTGCACGCGAAGCTGACGGCTCTGTCGGGAGACCCGCTTACACGCCTCTGCCGCATTATGATTGGTTGACGGCGTCCCCTGCACGTGACTTTCTGTTTGACGTCACTCTGTTTAGCAAGGGTCGTGGTGTCGGTGGATCGTGTGTCTGCTGAAAGCACCGTCTTGAACGTTTCCTACAAGAAACAAACAATAAAGAATCGTTAACAGGTTTCGATCGTGCACGGTACGGAGGCTTTACACATTGCACAAGGGAATGTATGCTACTTCAATTGTACTGACATAATATTTCACGAAATGTCAACCCTTGTACTGATACGTTTACCAATTATCATCATAACAAGTAATCCTTTCTGAAGAATTGTTTGCATTATTTTCGGGTAATCTTTTGCCAATAATTGATTTATACATGTTATACTGTGATAATCAGTGTGTTGGAAAATATGTAACAATGTCCCTTGAAAGAAAATAATCTTGCTAATTTTGCTATCATTTTTCTATATAAAGAATTTGATAATGTGCCGTAAACTAAGTAATACGTACAGCCTTTCAATATTCATTGGGATAATTCTTTATGGAAAAAATAACATCTCAGTTTGCCTGTATAATGGTTAAATTGCCACAAAGCAACCTTATTATCGGACATCTATTTGGAAAAGATGTCTATCACGGGGTCTTCTATTCATAATTAAGAATAGCCACTATTCATTAAATGGATGAAGTCCGCAAACATAATTAGAGAGGGGTCGCATTCATTATTTGAATTGTAAAAAATAATGTTCGCTATTCCTAGTTTAGAGACACTTTCTTAAAGCTTTCCCATTAATACTATCCCTGTACGAAACGAAGATCCCCATTCATGATAGGAGAATAAGAAATATCAGGCCTTTATAGCTTGCTTAATATAGCAATCAATAAATGTAAAAACAATCTTGCATATCATTCGCCTCGGCTGTGCTATTCTGTTGCTAAATTATTATATTTAATGGCTGAGTTCAATCACGTATCAGAAAATATACTTCACTATGCACGCAAGATTAGCCTTGTAGATACTCTACGTATACTCTAAAAAAGGATTAGTCAAAATAATTAGTGCGTTGGTGAATTAATTGGTTAGAATCTAAAAACATTCCGTCGATATTGACGATTTTTTAAGGTCAGCGGGATATCTTATTTGACAAATAAATGTTTTGAGAATAGATACACAGTGTCAAACCGTTTATCAACAAAAATACCAAGCCACTTTCTATTCTAATTTTCAATTTATTTTGCCACTTTCTTAGAGATGCCAATTTCAAATTTACGAATGATCCATTCAAGTGACAAAAATAAATAATCGCTCTACTATCACCAACTAGGATCCGTAGAAGCGGAACGTAAACTTTGTGTCTACGGCCGGTTTTACGCGTGATCTAGACGAATTGATGAATAATATTTTCATATCGTATTTTACAAAGTACCCTTATACAAGAATCATATACATTATTTTCTGTTCTGAGACTTGACGTGATTCATCTCTTAAATGCCATGTGGTCTTTCGGGGCAGCACAAAATTTTTATGAAAGGGAGGGGCAATAAATCAAGGGTAAGGGTAATTTTATTTTTTGATGAAAAAGATGTCCTTTCTTTCCAATAGTCCCCTTTTCTCTTTTCTTCTTTTCATTCCTCTTTGATTTCTTTGTTTTTATCACTCAAGCACCGCAGGGCTGCTCCACCCCCATTAATATGGCATCCTGATTCGGGGGGGGGATATCATGGCGTACATACACTTGTAATTAAGGTACATTGTGGAAGTTCTAAACTTATTCAGATGGCCGGAAATATAGCCCTATGGCACGTTTATCGGACATGTCGGACGAGGACATGAAAGATGGAATACCTATGGAAGACTTATCTCATATTGTATCGATGTATGTAAAAGTAATCATACAGACACTCACTTACACACACACCCACACCCTCGCGTACCGACACACCCTCTCACACTCACCATGCACGCTGTTACATTAAACATTTCAATCATAAATTCAATTCAAAGTTATTCGTCTCATAAATTTCAAGTAATCCAATCAAGAATAATCAATTTCGGTTTGAAAACACATTCTGTGTAGCCATAACAGTACAAGGCCTATCTAATGTGTCATATTCACTTTAGTTATCAGATTGTTCACATTTTCGAAGGTTTTATTTCTTATATTAATATTTACAAAATTATACAGGCACAAATAATGTATCTTCACAAAAGTAATAACATAAATCATAAAGATTTACATAATTGTATACAAGTTTGAACAAAGCAAATATTACAAGATCAAGGGAGAACATGAAAAAAACGGGAAATTAATAAGGAGTTTTTCAACATCAGTTCAAATATTTACACACACACAAAATGTTTTGGAAATTACGGTCCCTTCGCTCATCCAATCTCATCTCCCTCCCCCCCCCCCCCCAATTTTTTTAGCGATCCAGGCAGATTCCTAGCATTCAATTTTTTTAGCATCTAATACCCCCATGGACAGTAACTCTGGTAACTTATAGAAATGATAAGGTAAAAATGCCATAGACTTCATTTTTTATGATGTTTGCCTACAGATGGCGCTAAGGCAGTCTTTGTCGACTTATATTTCCAGCAATTTTCTTTACGATTTATTTGGAATTATTCAGTTCAGTTCACAATATTCATGATATTGAATGAAAGCAATGACAAACACCTAGAATGGATTGAACGTAAGTGGCGCTAGAGCATTATACGTTAAGTTGATGTCTTTTAATTTCTCATTTCAACGCCGTCGCTGATGTTACAAGTGAAATATAAAAACAACTGAAAATAAAATACAATACAGGCGAGAAAGAAAGGATAGATACAGTGAGATCGACAAAGAGAGTAAAGGAAGGGGAGGGGGGGTAAGTGAGAGAGTGAGGTGAAAATAACAAAAACAAAGAAAAGGAGAGAGATTATGGAGAAAGCGAAAGTGCAAAAGAGAGCGAATGATACTAAAGAGAGGGGTGTGGTGATTACAAAGTAACGTTCTAAAATGATTTTTTTCAAATGATAAAATGAGGAATCGTCGTGAGCTCCAATTTTCATACATCCTTTATATATCTTTTACAATGTCCAATTCATTATCTTACTGCGGAGTTAAGACTTTTAAATGCCCTGCCATAAGCCTTTATTCAGAATTATCCCTCTTTCTTCATCCCCTTCCCCGCTCATTTATGTCATAACACAGATTGCATACAATAATCAAGAAATAACAAAGCTCTGTCTCTTTGAAATGCTTGCATTGTCATTATCTTATTAACAAATGTGTTTTCACCTGTTCACTGCCATGCATGCAGCTACTACACGGTTAGCAAAAGGCTTTAAGCATGGTTGATTGAGGTATCAAATGAAAATGCAGATATCGATTTGGCAATATGTGCATCTTTATACACACTCATTTCATTCTTTTTATTCTTTGTTATTCCAGGGGTTCTTCTGAAAACAACTCTTCCCTTTTTCTTCAATCTCCAATTTACCATTTCCCTTGGCCTTTTTCGTTCATTCCATTCTACGGTGTTTTTTTCTCCCTTTCTTTTTGCCTCTTTTCTTCCCTTTTTTATTCCTTTGCCGTTTCGTTTTCCCATATTCAAAAGATTTCCGTAAGTTCTTTTCTCCCCGTTTCCTCTTTATTTCCATTTTGGCTTTCTTGTTTTTTTATCCTTTCCTTCTCTTTTCCTTCCCTTGTTCCTTTTTGCTCTATCCTCATTTTCCCTCCTTTCCCTTTCTTTATTTCTTACTTTCTTTCTTTCCTTTCTTTTTTTTCCTTTCTTTCATTCTTTCTTTCCTTTTTTTTTTTTTTTTTTTTTTTTTCCTTTCTTTCTTTCTTTCTTTCTTTCTTTCATTTCTTTATTTCGTTTCTTTCTTTCTTTTCCTTTCTTTCTTTCTTCTTTCTTTCTTTCTTTCTTCCTTGCGAAACCCTCCGCAGGGGGGCTTACGCCACTGGATACGGTATGATCACAGGTTGTGAACGCTTGATGCCGCTTTAAAGACGCTACAAATTCATTTTTTTATTTCATTAACCGGTTACATTAGTTCCTTTCCATTTCTGTTTTTTCTGTGGGATGTTGAAGATAAATAATTTTGACTAAATTTGCACGTGCATATCGCCATATCCATATTTCTTTCGTTCAAAACAATATAGGCAAAGGAAAGACGCAACCGAGCCCACCGCAAAGAAATTTTTTTTTTTCATTTAAAAATATCAGTTCCATACATGATGTATATTTGAAAAACCGTCACAATAAAGACTGTAGGCTTTGACAGATTTTTAGGCGCCCCCCCCCCCTTGCTGCTTATGGTACTACACGTGTGCAAGCTCTTGTATGTGAACTTTACAAGATGACGGGCCTTGCTTACACAACCATGACATCGGATGGGCTGACACAATTTGAAACGAGGCACTGGACACCGTATCTCCGAAGTGTTATATACTTGGGCCGCAGAACGGTTTTGAAACGGGGGCTGACCATGCAATAATCAAATCATTTGGTAATTTTTACATTTTGTACACGGTTTTGGAAAAAAATGAGGCTGAAGCCCCCAACCCCCCAGTTCCGCTGCTCCTGATATACTGTACATAGGCCTAGTCAATTCACAATATAAATTGAAACCTATTTATATTAGCGAGTAATTTTTACTGTGTCAGCAAGTGCTTTTAGGCAATGCCTGCGTGATCATTTGCCCTGCCTGTGGTGATTCAACGAGGCATTGCATCTTTCGATATTTCAATAAAAACCCACATCTATAGTCTTTGTACCAGGGGGGGTGGGACATCCCCCGGAAAATGTGAAAACTGAAGGGAAAACTGTAGAGTAATTTTCGAATAGTATGTAATATACTTCAGACATGTTTCTTGTTCACCCTCGCCCCTAACATTTTTTTTTGCCTTCCAATTGACCACCCCCCCCCCTCCCTCCTCCTTTTTTTAAATCCTTCTGTCACACTGCATCCATCTAGCACTCACACGAAGATGCCATTTGCTTATAAAGAACTAGTCACTGCATGTGCCTATGATACCTAAATATAAGAATCTTGCGCTTAAAGACACGTTTTATTGACGCGCATTAGGTGAAATGAAGAAAGGGAAATAACATTTAATTTTAAAGAGGAACGGATAGTATTCGAAATTGGTGACTATGTAGGGCTCCACTTGCCCTATTAGGGTGTAATGCAGTAGCTCTCGAGGAAGAGGTAATTTTAAAGTGAGACGATGCCAAAATGAGAAGAGAGGGACCAAAGTGGGAGTTAAGGAGTAAAGGAGGAATGGGCAGAGGGAGGAGGGGTGACGAAAGAAAGAGGGGTAGAATTTAAGTTTAGAATTCAAAATTTAGAATTCAAAATTTAGAATTCAATCTAAAAACTATTGCACAACAATTCAATATGTTGCGTATTTTCCTTTGTTAGAATAATGATAATAGGCGTATAGAAAGTGTATGTTTCTTTCTATAAAGGCTTCCTAATTGGCGAATAGCTCACTTACGCCCACCGTCTTTATACAAAATAATCTGCTGCTACCCGTCCCACCCCTCGGCACTCCATCTCAACAACTTTAACATTTGCTCATCCCAGTTCCATCTCCAAACACTGATATTGACTCTGCAGGATTTGGGCTGTGTGTATCTCAATCGTAAAGACCCCCCTCCACCTGCCACGAATTACCTCTGATATATTGTCACATCGGATCCTTCTCTCTATCTAAACACTTCCCGATGCATATTCATTAGTAAATTTTATTCAGAGATAATGGCATTTATATGAATCGCTTCGGGTGGGTTCGATATCGTATAAAGTCCCTCGAACTTTAAAACAACATGTCTGTTTCGCAGTCACACTAAATGTATCCACTTTACAGCGAGTGATACTCAGTTGTATGCATTGTTGATGTGATAGGGGCACCTTACTTTGACAACTGTTCAACTTCAATGTGACATTAGTTCACTGGTTTCCGACGTGATTGACGAGCATTACGCCTCCTGTTCCTATTTCATCTGGCATCAAATAAATGAAAATGCTTTATGCATCACTTACACCAACGTGTGCACGTGTTTAGAAAAAATATAATAAAAAAAATTATCTGCTAAGAAAATGAACTTAAAACCTATTACCAGTAATCACATTCATTCAAACAAAATGTTAAAATTGGAAGTCAAATTATTCATTTTCTTTCCTAAAATGTCGCTAAGTGTTGTATCAATGGATTAACAAAATGCTTGAGTTTTCACCAAACCCTCTAGCTGTGTATAAATCACAGGGCTTAGATCATTATTAGTTTGCGGGGTACCAACATTTTACGGAAGAGTGATAATAATGATTACTTGCAA
>NC_054757.1:14505719-14595719 GCF_018143015.1 Lytechinus variegatus
GGGAGAACTCCCGGGAATCGGTGGGTTGTCAGTCGATCACTGCTCGATTACCAAACAGAAAAGTTCCCACGATTTGGCCATGAGTAATGGGTAATCGACAGGACGCCAATCAGTCTTTATTACAACCCGCATGATTTATAAAACAAGTGGAATGCCTCTGGTCGTCTCACCTGCATCACGCGGTTCAATATAGCAGCAGTGCTGACTTTGAAAACTACTATTACTCACACAAGATGTTCAGTGATACTTGGTTACTCTTATTTCCACGTTTTATGAACTAGACCAATACACTTTACAGAGATAGGATGGTAATTCAACAAATACCCCCAATGTGGCCAAAGTTCATTGACCTCACATGACCTTTGACCTTGATCATGTGACCTGAAACTCGAACAAGATGTTCAGTGATACTTGATTACTCTTATGTACAAGTTTCATGAATCAGATCCATAAACTTTCAAAGTTATGATGGTAATTCAACAAATACACCCGATTCGGCCAAAGTTCATTGACCCTAAATGACCTTTGACCTTAATCATGAGACCTGAAACTTGCACAAAATTTTCAGTGATGCTTGATTACTATTATGTCCAAGTTTCATGAATCAGATCCATAAACTTTCAAAGTTATGATGGGAATTCAACAGATATCCCCAATTCGGCCAAAGTTCATTGACCTTAAATGACCTTTGACCTTGGTCATGTGACGTGAAACTCATGCAGGATGTTCAGTGATACTTGATTTACCTTATGTCCAAGTTTCATGAACTAGGTCCATATATTAACCTCAGGTTAAGATTTCGATGTTGAATCCTCCAACATGGTCTAAGTTCATTGACCCTAAATGACCTTTGACCTTGGTCATGTGACATGAAACTCTAATAGGATGTTCAGTAATACTTGATTAACCTTATGGCCAAGTTTTATTAACTAGGTCCATATACTTTCTAAGTTATGACATCATTTCAAAAACTTAACCTCAGGTTAAGATTTGATGTTGACGCCGCCGCCGTCAGAAAAGCGGCGCCTATAGTCTCACTTTGCTTCGCAGGTGAGACAAAAATCAGGCGATTTTTGTAGAAATCCAGCGGTGGACTAAATTTCAATTGGTTGGTTGGCACTCTTTGAGTTGTGACTGATGCCTAAACCACAAGCTCTGGGGATCAATCCCACATCAGGCGCTTATCTACAGTGAACACTTTCCACCCAGGTATAGTAAAATAGGATACCAAGGTGGAAGGACTTCCTTCATTAGCCATGCTAAAGCCAGGGTAATAGTATGCAGTGCCTAGGAAAATTGTATTTAGAGATGGATAAACATCACAACTTTCATTTTTTTAATACTTACATCAGAGACTCCTAAAAGCTGGGCATCTCCATTGCTGACTTCATCATCCTCCTGATCATCATCAACGACGTCCATATCATCAACGTTATCATCATCATCGTCATCATTGACGCCCTCATCATTGTCATCATCGTCCCTGTCTCCTTCAACCTCTTTAGGATGCATCGTGAATAGAACCTGATTGAGATATTCAAGGCCTATAGGCTCCCCTGTGACGTAAGAATCAACGGACATTGATTTTCATGTAATTGCTAGTATGTCCAATTTTCATGAACTAGATCCATAAAATTATAAAGTTATGGCAATTCCATATACCCCAACATGGTCAAAGTTTGTTGACCCCAAGTGATCTTTGACCTTGGTCATGTGACCTGAACTCAGGCAGGATCTTCAGTGATACACTAATTACCCTTATGTCTAAGTTTCATGAATTAGGTCCATATACTTGATGACATTTCAAAAACTTAAACTTGGTTAAGATTTTGATATTGGTTCCCCCAACATGGTCTAAGTTCATTGACCCTAAATGACCTTTGACCTTGGGTATGTGACCTGAAACTCAGCCAGGATGTTCAGTAATACTTGATGACACTTACATGTATGTCCAAGTGTCATGAACTAGGTCCATATACTTTGTAAGTTACAGTATGACATTTCAAAAACTTAACCTTGCTTTAGATTTATGTCGACAGTATGCAGGTGAGACAAAAATGAGATTCCAAAGTTATAGAATCTTACTGGTGTATTCCCGTGGTGCTACGAATGTTGGATTTATCGTGTGGCTGAACAGCTCCTCCGTCAAACGGTTGATGTGGGATTCGTAGGAGTCATATGACGCATGGGAGGGTCCAGCGGTACCCAGTGCATCCCTTGCACGGTTACAATTCCAGCGATGTATCCCATCAAGCAGGTAGGCCTGGAAGTGGACACTGTTGGCTGATGTCCCTTTTCGGCAGAAGGAAAAACAAATATACACAAGTGTTATTATTTTGATCATCCTTATGCAGAATACATGGGAGAAAATTTCAGAATTCTTGCCCCCTTTTCCATAAACCACACATTCCTGTATTCATGGTAATGGGCAATTCAGGTAACAAGTGGAATGCCTCTGGCCGTCTCACCTGCATCACGCGATTCAACATAGGAGCAGTGCTGACTTTGAAAACTACTATAACTCGCACAAGATGTTCAGTGATACTTGGTTACTCTTATTTCCACGTTTTATGAACTAGACCAATACACTTTACAGAGATAGGATGGTAATTCAACAAATACCCCCAATGTGGCCAAAGTTCATTGACCTCACATGACCTTTGACCTTGATCATGTGACCTGAAACTATGCACAGGATATTCAGTGATACTTGATTACTCTTATGTCCAAGTTTCAAAAGTCAGATCTATAAACTTGCAAAGTTATGATGGTAATTCAACAGATACCCCCATTATTGCCAAAGTTCATTTACCTTTGACCTTGGTCATGTGACCTAAAATGCGCACAGGATGTTCAGTGATACTTGATTACTCTTATGTCCAAGTTTTATGAACTAGACCAACATACTTTTAAAGTTATGATGGTAATTCAACAAATACCCCCAATTCGGCCAAAGTTCATTGACCCTAAATGACCTTTGACCTTGATCATGTGACCTGAAACTTGCACAGGATGTTCTGTGATACTTGATTACTATTTTGTCCAAGTTTCATGAATCAGATCCAAAAACTTTTAAAGTTTTGATTGTAATTCAACAGATACCCCGAATCGGCCAAAGTTCATTGACCCTAAATGACCTTTGACCTTGGTCATGTGACGTGAAACTCATGCAGGATATTTGGTGATACTTGATTAAACTTATGTCTAAGTTTAATGAACTAGGTCCATATGTTTTCTAAGTTATGATGACATTTCAAAAACTTAACCTTAGGTTAAGATTTGATGTTGATGCCGCAGCCGTCGGAAAAGCGGCGCCTATAGTCTCACTCTGCTACGCAGGTGAGACAAAAATGTACTCATCCTTATAAAGAGTTATGTAAACAGATATATATATTCATTTATTTCATATACTGAATAAACTAGATAGATTCTTGATTGCAAGCAGTCTAAATACATTCTCCTGCCATAAGGTTTATCGGCATTCAGAACCATTATGCATTATGGGATTGAAAAGGGGGCAAGCAACTCAAGCTAGCTCCGCGCACTGCTGACTGTCTGCAGTGCGCGGAGCTATCTTCCTTGCCTTTTCAATCCCATAACCTTTGACATTGTAACTCCAAAACTTTATCAGTTCATTTCCCCCTCTAATACCTACTTTCCACTCTCATGAGTTGGGCCATGATTCAAACGGCGTACTTAATCGTGGAGTAAATGTAATGATCTTATCAGATCATATCAGATCAGTTGTGGCAATCTTATCAATCATAGAAAAATTTTTAATGGTTCCAACATTTTCGCGATTGGTTATGAAAGGCCAATCATGGCTTTCGTACAGGATTGCACAACAGTGGGAACGGGGAGAATCAAGTTTGCAATTGACTGATCAAACATTTTTTCAATTATTGCAATTGAACAAAAACAGGAAAGACAAACCCTAAACGCGAAACATGATGCCTCGGGCAACAGTATGGTAGGTAAACCACATCTATCAGTATTCATGACATTAGGATTATAAGGGCTTTGACATCCATCTCTTTACAAATAAATGACCCCCCAAAATACAGGTCTTACCAGGGATGAACCGGTTCAGATAAAGATGAAAGGATCCCAGTGATTTGATCCCTCTGGCACACTTGACTAATGGCAACAAGACACCACCCTTGACTATCTCTCCTGTCTTAGTGTACAGTGCAACACCGGGAGGATCCTGTATGCAGGCAACATGCTTTTTCTCTGACTCCCAAATCTGCCGGATCTTATCAGAGTCAAAGAGGGGAATGCCGTGGGTGTCACGCCCTTGATCTCCATCCAAGGCAGCTAGGAGATCTCCAATCAGTCGAGTAGTCTCCTCTGTGCCTCTGGTCGCCCGTCTGCAGTGCTTTGTCAACTCTTTCCGCCCTATTCGCTTGATGATGTCATTACTTGATAGGCCAGTGATATGCTTCTTTGCTAGTTCCGCCCTCTTTGCCCTCACAATCTTGTCTATGTCCTCGGCACTCCATGTGAAGATGCAGTCTGACAACCGTCTCAGGAAGAAACGGTACAGTGGATGTTGCTTGTTGGTGCATCCTCTTCCAAGTCTGGTCATGAAGTGCCAGATGTCCAGTCGCACCGGTAAGTTGGGCCACTCTCTGAAAAGCTTGGACTCTTCTCCGCAGCAGTCTTTAACCACATACAGGAGCTCTGGATGTGGCTGGCTGGCTTTTTCATATCGTTTCACGATGCCTTGGGTCATGCGGTGCAGACCTTCTCCCTCAGCATCAGTTATAACAGACATCAGAATCTGTCCATGCTCATTCCCAACATTTGTTGTCCAAGTGGCAGTCCTAGAACCCTCGCCAGTAATTTTTTTTGTGATCTGTGCAAGCAATGAGTCATAGAAAGACACAATTTACAAAGAATTGAATTCTCAACTGCACCATCAAATATTACAAAAATCATCCCAAAATGAGGCGAATATTCAATCAAATGCATCTGTTTTATTTTCTTTAATGATTAGCGACTTGGGGCTAGGTCTGTAAAAAGCTTTTTGGAGCATCTCACTACATGTCAAAATGAAAATAAATTGCAAATTTAATTTTAGTAGTGAACTTTGAATCCACCATTGACCATATAAGGCTACATTGCACTTGGGTACATCTTGAATCACAGAGCTTGAACCCGGCCAAAAGGACTTTCTATTCTAACAAGTTTAAGTTTAAATTTTCTGTTGTGGAAAACCCTGGTACTAAAGTAATTTCAATTTCCCTGGTCAACGATTCTAAAAACCCGAGGTTGAAAAAATGTCTATGTAGGGCAAGTTTATCAGCTCTGCTCCAGAGTTTAAATTCTAATACAGGTACATTAATTCAGAAGCCTTATGCAGACAAATTAAGTTTTGGTGAAGTAAGGTGGGAGGATGGGTAAAAGGAAGCTGGATTAGAAGAATGGAGAAATATCAAGAGTCGTGCCTGTCTGAACAAAGTCATGGTAACTTTCTCGAGCCAAAAGACCTTACCATGACCTCTTAATCTAACTAAGATCCTCCTGATTTTTTTTCAGAAGTGTCTCGCTACCACGACAAGCCTATAAGAGTGAATTGCCCCTATGGACAAGCCCTAATATTACTTACTCCAGATACCTCTAATTCTTGTTAGACTGACTGGATTATATAAACCAAGTGGCAAGTAACCATTCTGAACAGTGCCATATCCCACCTTTGAATCAATCTTGAGAATCCGTCCAAATACCGACGTGATGCTCGCCCTAATTACATCAATGCGCTCCATAACATCGTTGTGGTAGACCCCGAGAAGCCAACTATGCGTGGGAAGCGAGGGCATCTTGGGTGGTGGTGTACACTGTGGACAATCTACCAGGTCCCTCTCCCTGTTGCCGGTGAACTGCTTAACAGCGCATAGGTAAAGGGCGGTCTTCCTAAGCCAAGCACCGGTGTGAGTCTCTCTCAACTTTCGCAACAACTGGAGGGGGCTGTTCCCACGTGACCTGTCACGCATCATGGTAATAATGCTCATGTCACAAGCAAATCTGTAAGACAAAAGAATCAATATGATATATATTTCAGTGAAGGCCTCTCGCCTCAGGGAAAACTAGTGCTTACCAGACCAACTTTGGATGAATAATGGCCACTATACTTTCTCAAAGCCTGATATATCTTATTCACCTACAAACTCTTCTTTTGCTACTACACCAAATAAAGCTTCAACCATGCATATTGTTTTCAGCATTCGTAATGACTGTGTTTGAAGAAAAAAAGGATGTTTGAAAATATATGTGATTTATTGCCATGAAATGTCGATATATCTTTTTACTTTCCTGTTTTGTTTTTTTCTTGGTCAAAGTCATTGCAGCACCTGTTGAAGCAAAATATGCTAAGAACAATTATGTCAGCAAATGAAATTGCGAATAAGTGAAGGTCAGAAAACTCCAATTGCATTGACTTTGACCACAAAACCACATTTTCAGGAGCAATTTTGGGTCTAACTCTAACAGATTGTTAACTCAGAACCATGTATCAAGGCACCCAAAATTTGGTCTAAAAAATGTGCAATATTTTGAACTTAAGAAGTCAGTGTAAGGGGGCAGGGGGTTTGTTTGGTAGAAGTTGGATAATTGGAATATGTCTGGTTGCTCAGGCTTAATATTTCTCAAGCATCTCTTTGTTCTTTTCCATGTGTGGACACCATCTTGCAAGCTTTAGTTACATCATAATATAAAGTTGAACCTACCTATATGTGAGCACTACTTGGAATTGTATCCGGTGACAAGGATCAAGTTGATCCAAGACTGGCTTACTCCAACTGATAATCTTCCTATTACATCTACGGCACTCCAGGTATTCTCCTGCCATATTGTAGAATCCATCTACGTTCAGGACAGGCCGCACCGTGGGATACACCCCGGCCGATGTAAGCTCCTGACCGTGGCACTCCTCGTGCGGACAGACCAGCTTCACTCGCCAGAGCTTGCGAGGCATCCACAGGAAGAGTCGGGTTGCGAAGTATGGACTGGGCTTGGGTGGTTGGCCTTGGTATGTCATTGGCTCAGGAGGGTGGAACCACAGCTGGGTGATCTTGGACATATCGAATTCAGCTCTTCCTCTTGCTGACTTTTTGAAGAAAGTGTTGGACACCCACTCATGGTCATGATATGGCAGTGACTGTCTCCAGCCATCAGAGAGCAGGTAAACTGAAATGGGAATGATAAATTGGTAAGACCGATTAACAGTCACAAGAAAATTGATTTGATTTTAAGTACATTTAGATACAGTAGATTTTCAATTGGGATTGGTAATTGACAGGTCAGGTGGGCGTTTCATGAAAGTTGACACCACTGACTAAATTGTCAGTGCCGACTATTCCAGTGAAATCCTTGGTTTTGATTGGCTGAAAGGCATGGCCCCTGAATGTACTATGGTAAGGTAACTTACCAGTGCTGACAACTTGTCAGTGCTGACAACTTCATGAAACGGCCCCCCAGATGTACAAATTCCAAGAACATGTGCATTTAAACGCAAGAATCAACAATGATAAAAAATTTAAAGACCATTTTGACAGGTCCTTGCACTAGTCTCTCTATTCAGGTCCACGCTATAACAGCGTGTGGACACCAGGTACAAAGACATTTTCAAAATTTCTTTCAGGGGTTATTTTTCACAACAGTCTAAAATCTAATCATTTGATTATAATCGTTAACATTGCAATGAATGGGGAGTTCCCAAGGCTCATTTGAGTATTCCGGGGAGGGGGGGATCACCCTGAACCCAAATGTACATTATACAATTATTGACTACGCATGACCATAAATCATCATCCCCGAGGTGGTTATTATACCGGCCCTGCTATCACCCCGAGGCCAAAACAAAAAGCACCAAGGGAGCAATTTCCACTGTCATCCAAATGCAAAGCAATCTATATTTGTTTTATAATCATACATGTATACCTCATTGTTTATCACACTAGTACCCTAAGGTTTCATTTTTAGGACCACTGGTGTAACTCTAATTTGATTTTACTAAATCCCATTGTGATTTAAATGAACGTGATTTAAAAACCACCTTTGTGCATTTGGGCCAATAAGTTTCATTCATTTGTAGAGATGCCGTGGTTGAGAGGTCTAAAGCACCTGACTCCACAGCACCTATGCCCATGCCATGAGCAAGGCATTTTTAATAATCGACAGTGCAGTGGCCATAAGATCCTACATTCAATATGCATCCTTGTAACCTGGGCTCCGTAACACAAAGGTTTGCGATGAATTGCAAATATGAAAGAAGCGCACTGATTGGTCCCTGGTCAGTATTTTAAACCAAATACGCATGTAACATTGATACTGATCGGTCAATTCATTAAGCGATTGATCGCTAATCTTTGTGATACAGAGCCCAGGTGTGCACTAGTTTTTATTCTCTCTCTTTTTTAAAATTCATCCAGTATTTAAAAATCTTTATTTCCAGAGATTCCACCTTACGCATTAATGTTATCATTTATAGTTAACTTAAACATGAATCATATTTTAGACACCTGTATTGTCACCATTATCAGGCATGGCCCTATTCCGGGAAAAAGGTACTGTTCTTGGATTCCCGCAAGGAGGCTTCGTTCCATCAGCGTCTCCATTAGGAGAGCCTGCTCCAGTATTTCTAGTAGGAGGCTCCGCTCCAGCATCTCCATCAGACTCTGCTCCTGCATTCCGAGGAGGCTCTGCTCCAGCGTCTCCATTAAGAGACCTTGCTCCAGATTTCTCTGTAGAAGGCTCCACTCCAGCATTCATGGTAGAGGGCATCACTTCAGAGGTAATAGCTGCTGCACCTGAATGACTAAAGAAACAAATACAATAAATAAATTCAAATTCAATTCAATGTCACAAATTATAAACAAAGACCCAAGATCACATCACAGGCATAAATATTCACATCTGATTGGTACGCGCCGTAAAACCCGAATTAACATCAACTTGATCACATTATCCTCCTTCCTTGGAGTTTATTAACAATTCTTACACTCGCTTAGGGGTTAAAATTCAATAATTCAAGGCAGATTCATAAATCCTAAAAGGAGCATAAACTAGAGTATCAAGCACAGTGATGACTCCTTATGTACAGTAGTAGGATGGGGGGTCGGGTGTCCGGACACTATCTTTTTGAAGCCTTCTTTTTGTCTGTGGATTACACTAAAAATATGAATCCATTACTTGTAATCATTATCTATTTTGTTGTTTATAATATATATCCCAGCATTTTGTACTAAAAATTGATGAAACTTCGCTTGTAAATTTTTCCAAATGACATTCTAAAATTGATCGTCCGGACACACAACAACTGGGTATACTGTACGATCACGGTGGATAGTGGAGTCTAGAGAGGCAGCAGCGATTCGATTCTAACCCACCAGACAGATCCCCTAAACATAATCGCACTGTTTGGGTTCTTCATATTTGTTTTTGTGTGTGTGTTTTTACAAAAGTGGCTTCTTACCTCTTTGTGATCAATGACTTTGAAGACAAGGTTTGAAAGACTGATCGAAGGCCTAACATTAGTTGGGTGCTGCTTCTAATAGTTCTAACTTTACTTCTAGCACGCCTGCTTTTCTGATGAACGTCTTTTGTTGCATGTTCACGCAAACACTTTTCAGTTTTTGCCAGCTGAAGCATACCTTAGATGTCCTTGTTTACCTGGTTGACTTATTTTGCAAACATATTCCGACATAAATGCATTGTCAATCCTCCATCCATGACCACTTCCAAACCATGGCAATGCATTAAATATTGTCCATCCTCTCTATCACAGTATCACTTTTGTATTGTCTGGGCTATCCAGAGCAGTCATGACAGTGGCAGAGCCAGAGAACCATACTACTATCCATAGTCTATAGGCTCTGGTGATGGTCAACAGTATTTTTCCACAATACTGGTACCGTACATGTAAAATTCAATGGAAAAATTTGATATGATAGTTCACAAAAAAATATCTAGAAAAATTAGGCCAAGCCTATTTGCGATACTACCACAGTAGCATCACTGCGCTACATTGCCGTCAATAATCTTGATGCACAGGGCATCTGTGCAAAGTCACTAATAATCATATCTCAAGTTCTGGATTGATGACATCCCACCCTCCACCACCAATTAGTAGGCCTATATCCGACGACCACACTGCAAACATTCCCCCGACAGGCGCTCATTGTCAGGGCCCGATTACTTTCATCCACGTGTCGCCTCTACACGTACACATTAGGAAAGTCCTCCACCCGTTCTTGCCCCCTTTGTGACTCATATGACGAAACAGTAGAACACTTAGTCGGATTTTGCTGCTCTCTTGGTCACCTCAGCTCCGCCAAGGATATACTACGCAGAGTCGAGGTCGGATCGAGGAGCGTCTTACCGTACAGTTGATGATCCACACCAATTTTCCTGTGCTACGTTTATTAAAGGCTTTAATAACCCATTATCAACGAACGTAGAGGGCAGCAACACACAAGCGTGTTGCTCTAAGGAAGGTCAACTCCGCTCGAATTTTGTGACCACTCTAAAAAATAAGGGGGACTTTTCGGAAATTTGTCGAGTTGATTTTTTTTCATTTGTTAATTTCAAATATTTTTAATGAACAATTATTAGGTCGCTTATTCTAGGTAGAAATATTAAAAATATTACTTTTATTTTTAAAGAAATTATTTAGCTTAAATAATCATGATTTTGACATTTTTTCTCATTTTGGAATATTAAGTCTATGACGAGGATACCACTTATCTCTTATTTTCCTCTGCTGAATTTCGCTGCACCACTAATAAATTCTTAGACAACCACCGTAATAGTCGAGGTCATTTTTCTGGCCTGGGTGCGCCGAGTCTGGGCCGGTCGCGTAGCTACTAGTAACGTTGATGATGCGCTGGGGCTTCAGTCGACTCGTCATAGATCTTCTAGCAACATACACAATGACGTCTAATTTGCCTGGTCTGATTTGAAGTGCAATTGCTTCAGGGCTGATGTTTATCAACGATGATTGTTCAAGGTCAGATTTCAAATTTTAAATTGCATTTGACTTTTAAGTCTATAAATCTTAAATCAAGTCGCCGAATCCCCGAAATCCGGGTCTAAATTTCAACTTCGAGTCCGAGACTATGGACGGCGAAAAAAAAAACCCATGCATCGGATGCATTGCATTGGCTGCGCGCTGCGCTGCAGCTGAGCTGCACAGCCAGGCGCTGCGTCGCGTCGAAGGTCGATAATCATTGAGCAACCAAACTTCCAAAGCCAAATTAAAGCTTGAATAAACGGCCACCTATTCACATTTTCCCTGGTTTTCTTCAATAATTTCTAAGAAAAATCAGCCAATTCTGGGAAATTGATTGTTACATCGTTTGCAGAGTGCCATCATCGTTCTGCATTAGACTTAACCTTAGATATACTTAGATCTAGGCCTAGACTAGAAGAAATGGGAGCTAGATAGATTTTACACCATCTTAATTTATGATTTTGGGCAGAAAGTAGATTTGATAGACAGCATCCATATCTTAATTTGACCATTGATTCTGTGCAATCAAAGACTTTTACATAATTTGTTTGCCATATTGCAAGAATTGGTAAATTTTCCTGGGCCTGCATTGCCTGGGCTTGGCTGGCAGAACGCGTATTTTTTTTTGGAGAAATTTCGAAAGTGAAAGAGCAAAGTGACTGAGTTCGTCGTGATTTTATTTTTATGCATTTTGTAACTGAATTTTAAAGATTTCATGCCTAACGGTAAGGCCTAACGGTAACTTGTCAACCATTAAATCTTCTAGTTCTAGATCTAGACTTTACCCTGTAGGCATTTAACGGACTAAAAAAAATCATAACTAGCGGCTAGCCCATGCAGACTGGCCTTAATTGAACCAAACTTAGCTTGTTTGGACCAACCATCAAATGGTCTAGATTTAGGCGTCCTATACTATAAAGACAATGTGGAATTCATCTGTTTTTAGTTTATTATTATTTTAGTATTTTTTATTGTTGCATAGACTATCTCATACCAACAAGTCGTGCTAGATCTATATATATTCTAGATCTACTTAGATATCCAGTGTGGAACAACATCTTCAACAAACAGATCGAGACTGGTCAGAGCATTTGTCTAGTTAGACAAATAAAGTTAGATCTTTAGACTTGGGTCTATCGATCAACTAGACAGGAATAACCGTCGTTTCTGGGGATTTATTCAACAATTTCTGACATTTTACTATAATCTCCATCGGTGAGTGAGCCAGCGCAGTTCAGCAGAGCAACCAAAAATTTCAAAATACAGAGACTGAAGCTTTTGGTCTATCGATCAACATGATCAAGATCTAGGTTAGATGTAGACTTCACTTATTACTGATTGGAATGTATTTCTAAATTTATAAGTTTTGGGGAAAATGGTGAAAAGAAATGATAACATACTACTGATAGATACGTGAATTATTTTTTTAATACCCATTGGCATTGCTGCCTGCTCTAATAAATAAATAAATAAATGAGTCACGGCCTATATGGACTGCAGATAAATGCTGATCGACGCCTAGCAGAACAAGTACCAGTGCTAGACTAGGGGGTTGAAATCTAAGCAGACGACGGAGTATAATGTAGCTTAAGCATAGAATGATGATGGGTTCAGCGAAGAGCCCAGAGAAAATAAGGGGGACATATTCAATCCCGAAATGCTTTGCGAGTGGTCACAAAATCGTCTCGGCGCAAATCACCTAATTCAGCCGTCTGGTGAAATCGCTGATAACAACAATCACCGATTTGGTAATGATTTTAGTTTCCTGAAACTTGCATTTGTAAAGTTTTAAATATCAAATTATGTTTTCATATTTATGTATATCCTTCAACATATTTTTTAATGTTATCTTTGATATCGTTGTAGTCATATTCTTTCATATTCGTTTCTTGATCACTACTAATTTGTTGTTGTATTTGATCGGCATTTGATTTCGTTGTCATGAACAATAAAATATGCGCGCAGCTCAGTTGCATGCGCGTATCGAGTTGACCTTCCTTAGAGCAACACGCTTGTGTGTTGCTGCCCTCTACGTTCGTTGCCCATTATCATCATAGTCTGCTCCTCAAATTTCTCTTTATCTACATGATATTCAGGACTATCGCTCCAAC
Source organism: Lytechinus variegatus (assembly GCF_018143015.1). NCBI lineage: Eukaryota > Metazoa > Echinodermata > Echinoidea > Temnopleuroida > Toxopneustidae > Lytechinus > Lytechinus variegatus. Next base: position 14,518,842 of record NC_054757.1, read on the forward strand.
TTCACATAAGATCAAGAATAAGAGCAAGAGACAGACCGGCCGGGGACAGAAACAGTTCGGAGGAGACGTTTACCGTACGTTCGCACATAAAAACAGAAACAGGTCGCAAGTCAAACGCAAACGTTAAACGTGGCAAGCGCAGCCGGCCGACCCGCGGCGCGACGCGAGCCGAGCCGGCCGCGCGTTTCCGTTTTACACCCTGGCGAAGGCATTTTCCGGAAAAGTAGCCAAAAAGCGACTAGTGAAGAGTCTACACACGTCGCTGGTTGCATGCAGCGTGCGACACAGGCGAGTCCACCACCGCATGCAATTTGCACAGTTACTAATCAGAGCACAGAGTTCCTCGGCACTTCATGTGGCAGTCAGGAGTGAAATCCGAACATGCTTTTGCAGTCGCGTTGTTTATGATATTTTTTTTTCTAAAAATAAATTATTAACTAAATGAATAGAATGACAGGCAAAATCAAAATAAACAGATACTTATAATGGAAAGACAAATTGAAGTTTGATGGATTGATACACTTAGAAGCTGCCGAAAGATATTTTTTTTTTTTTGTCCTCATCAGAGGTATTTATTACATTAAAATCAATAATCAAACACATACAATAAATACAATTACTTTCATATTTCACCACCTTTGATTTCATTATACTGTTTTTTGTGATATTATTTTTATATTGTTACTCTATTACATTGAAATCAATAAACAAAACACAAACAATATATATATAATTAGTTTCACATTTCACAGGCTTTTGATTTCGTTGTACTGTTTTTCTGTTAGTTTTATCTTATTACTCTTTTCAAGAAATCTTAAATTAATGACTAATTCTCTCTTGAAATCTGACAACATAGAAAAATAACTGAATTTTTTTGAAGTGAACTGAGCCAACATATAGACTCTATAAATCGTGTATTGTGCGAAAACCAAAATTACATTAAGAAAAGCCATGTTTTCATTTTCAACATCGTGGCCAATCAATAGTGTTTTCTCATTAATCTGAATATTCACATTAAACTGGATCTTAATAAAATACCGTAGTTTTTGCCAAAATAAATTCACATGTGGACAATACAACAAAGCATGATCTAAAGTTTCAATTTGTTTACAATGGTTACAAGTCATGTCTGATGTGATATTCCATCGAACTAAATTCTCTTTGTACGGCAAAATCCGATGCAGCAATTTGAAATTATATTGTTTAACTCTGTTATTAAATAATTTTCCAAACTTAAATTTTAGCAATTTGCTCCAATCATAATCTTCTGCAAGTGATAGACTGTCTTGCCAAAAATATAACACCGTTGGGTGTAAATTCTTTTTTATATCTACAAAATATTTGTAGAATTGCTTTGTTTTTGATATTGTAATGTCAATTGAGTCACCAGTTTTAATTTGAATAAATTTGTCGTTTTGCGTTGGTTGATCATGGCGATTTTCAAGCTGAGCAGTGTTCAACTTATCGAACCAATATTTTGGAAAAGCAGTTTTAATTTTAGCATATTGAAATAAGATACAAAGAGAATTCATCGACAGTAAGTCTGTAATACTTTCGGAGTTTTTCCATGAACCATTTTCAATTAAATGGTGTACTTTAACTATACCCTTATTGTACCATTTTCTGAAATACAATAACTTGTTTTCATGTTTTATATTTGAATTATTCCATATGATTTCATTTTCAAATTGAGTTACTTCGAATATATTAAGATAGTGAAGTTCAGCCCATGAAGTAAGTAAGTCTGTATAAAATGTAGGTAATGAATATTTTTTGCATAATTTGATCATGTCTATAGGAGAACAGTTACATTGAATAGATAAAGGTATACCGCCTAATTTATGTAACCAAAACTCACAAATATATATCCATGGTGGTTCATCACCTCTAACAATTTTTGGTAACCAAGAAAGTGTGAGTGATTTCAATCTGGAATCTATATCAATCATACCCAAACCACCATATTGGGGTGAATTAATAATGTAAGCTCTTTTCACTTTTTCTCTTTTAGAATTCCATAAAAATGAATGAATTATTTTATTAAGTTCTTTGATATAATTTTGGGGCATGATATAGCATGTGCTTAAGTATATTAACTGTGATACAAGTAACATTTTTATAATAACTATTCTCCCATAGTATGTCAGATTTCTCATCTTCCAAAGATTTATAATACGTTTAATTTTATCTATCTTTACCGACCAATTAAGAACATTGAAGTCATTTGTGTTCTTGCATAATACAACACCAAGATATTTAATTGGTTCATCAGACCATTCCAAGTTGCATATACCATTTGTTTCATTGTAATTTATATTAAGTGGCATAACTTTGGTTTTATCTAAATTAAGTTTTAAGCCAGAATATTCCCCGAACTTAATAACCTCTTGAATTGCAACATTTCCTGCCTGGACGGAATTAACAAAAAGAGCGGTGTCGTCTGCTAACTGTGAGATCTTTAATTCTTTTGAAAATGGTTCTTTGTGGAATGGAATCTTAATACCACTGATTTTCTTGTTTGACCTTATCTGTGACGCCATTACTTCAACAACCAAAACAAATAACAAAGCCGATAGAGGGCACCCTTGCCTTACACCCTTTTCTATCTTAAACTGTTTCGAAATCCAACCATTATTTATTACCTTTCCCCCAGCTTTTTTATATAATACTTTAACCCATTGGATAAAGGAATCTTTAAAGTTCAATCTTGACAGGGTTTCGAAAAGAAAGCTATGTCTCACACAATCAAATGCTTGTTTGAAGTCTAAAAAAAGTACCAATCCTTGTTGTTCCAAAATTTTGCAATAATCAATAACATCTTGTACCAACCTTAAGTTGTCTGAGGCTGAACGCCCCTTAATATAACCTGTTTGATCAAACGAAACAATTTTATGGATTACTCGTTGAAGGCGTTGTGACAAAACTCTCGCTAAAATCTTATAATCTATATTTAATAGTGAGATTGGCCTCCAATTATCTAATAATCTACTATCCCCTTTTTTAAATAACAGTGTGAGTATACCTTGTCTTTGACTTTCTGACAAACCCCCTTCAGCGTATCCTTCATTTAGACTGTCGATTAACAAATCTTTTATGTCTGGCCAAAAACATTTATAAAACTCCGAGCTCAATCCATCGCAACCAGGTGCCTTATTATTCTGCATTGATAGCAAAGCTTTATAACATTCTTTTTCTGTCACCAGTCCTTCACAACTTAGTGCATCCTTCTCATCTAATACTTTCAATTCAATATTTTTTAAGTATGATTTAATGTTTATATCATTATCGCTATAGTTATTTTTGTACAATTTACTGAAGTAATTATTAATAATCTTCAAAATTTCTGTTTTCTTTGTAAATGTTTTACCGTTTTGTACAATACAATTAATCTCTTTTTTCTTGCCATTTATGGTTTCTTTTTTCAAAAAATACTTGGACGACTTTTCGCCAGACTCCATCCATTTCTCTCTAGCTCTAATATACGCACCTTTGCACTTATATGTGTAAAGTTTATCTAATTCATTTCTAATTGTTTCTAACTTATCAATTTCTTTCTTGTTTGGATTTTTATCAGCCTTTTCACTTTGTTTATTGAGATCATCTTGTAACTTTGCAAAATAACATTTTCTTTCTTCTTGTTTTTGTTTAGAATATTTCACAGTGACCTCTTTTATTTTAATTTTACACATTTCCCATCTAAGCTGTGGACTTTCATTCATGAATTCCATTTTTACTTTATTAATCACATGTTTAATACAGATTTTAAAATCTTGTTCTAGTAAGTGTGAATTGTTTACTTTCCAATAACCTTTTCCTTTCCCAATACCACTCAATTTCAACTTTAGCGAAATGGCATTATGATCACATTTAAGTGCTGGGCGTATATCAGTGCTCTACATTGAAGGATATAGTGTTGCTGAAATTAGCCAGTAATCTAATCTAGAATAGATACCAAAAAACCTCTGTCTCCAAGTAAATTGTTTCTTTGTCGGATATAATTTCCTCCAAACATCAACCAATTCATTTTTTTGAATGAATTTCTTGAAATGATTGGGTGGTTTATAGACTCGAGATGCGCCACGAGAATCTAAATAAGTTTGTATAATATTCCAATCACCACCACAAATTAATATATCTCCAGGTTTCTTAATTTTGCTAAACCAATGGAGTAGGCTTTTAAAAAATATGACATTATCAGAATATTTTCTTGGCGCATAAACATTCAATGATAAATAGCAACAATTGTTATACATTAATCTAAGAGCAACGGTCCTTCCATCATTTCTGGCATAGACGTTTACAATTTCTAGGGGTAATCTCTTTCTTAATAATATTGAAACCCCTTTGGAGTGGTTAGACCCATTACTAAAAAAACATGGACCATTCCATTGTGATGAAATCTCGTGTTCAAGTTCTTTCGTCCAGTAAGTTTCTTGTAAACAAACAATATCTGTCTTTTGTGCACGAAGCCACGATATAATTTTGCTTCTTTTCGTTTTATCCCGCATTCCTCTCACATTCAGGGATATAAGATGAAGAGAAGTCGAGTCACCATTCATTGATTTTGTTGATTTTGAATTAATTTCTTCCATTTCATAATCGACTTATACTTTTCCATTTCGTTCATTGTTCGCTTACTACTAGTGTTTTCCTTTGCACTCTGCTTTTTTGCTTGTTTTCTTTCCTTTCAGTTTCCTTTTCGTAGATGTTTTTCCATGTTTTTGCCTGTCTGGAGTTGGAGTTTCCGGCGATAGTGGTGATTTCTCGTCGTCACTTGAAGTCGAGTAACAGCTTGTGAATTCATCTTCTCCATCATCACGTGTTGTACTACTGCGGTGAGAAGCGTATTCGACATCGCTCGATCTTTGACGCGAGACATGTTCCACAGGAGCGGAACCGGTAGCAGAATCGGTGGCAACGCCAGTTGCAGTGGTATCTTTTGGTCTCAGGAAATCCGAAATGCCGACTTGACGTGTCTTTCTCCCAACCGTGCTGACGTCATCATGGGGAACCCTTGCCGAATGACGTAACATCGTACTAGATTCACGCCGGGGGAACTCGGTAGAGTGAGGTGACTCATCCGTTGGCTGCTCGGTCGAGGGTGGAGCGCTATTGTCCTCGTTGCCATGGCTCGAAGACGCCTTCGCGGGGCAGCTGTGGCTCAGGTGCCCCGTTTGTTTACATGCACGACATTTCACTGGGTTTTTACAAGTAGACGCATGATGACCGCTTTCCAAGCACTTTGAGCAGATCGCTGCTCCTGATTCTCGTTCTGGCTGGCCGACATGAAATGCTCTGGCACGAAACACATTAGCAATGACTAGAAATCTGGGGAGGGGCTTGCTTGGGGGGTCTATGTAAACAACACGGTCCCCATTTAGACAGCACGTAAGTTGTCCACCGACGCGGAGCTGCTGTCGGATGATCTCTCCTCTTATGTTACACTTTATCCCTTCCAAAGTTGCTCTTATAAGGTCATCTCCCACTGAGAGGGGTACATCTTTGACCAAAACCCTTGTCATAAGTTCATCTCTGGCTTTTGTGAAGGGGTTCGTATCATGTACAGACACAGTCACACCGCGCAGAAACAACCCGTTCACAATCACTTTCACTCGTTCGTCGTGCTCAGTTAGGTATATGCGCCACAATGAACCAATTCGCTGGATACCGGCTATATGCTCGGGTTTTACACATTTTATAAGGCAACAGTATAGGTCCTCACCTGTTAGGGGAGTTCTTGCCGATGGAATGTCCCGTGCTGCGATGAAGACCGGTTTCGGGCCATTACGTTCATACGTGGCGCTACGTCGGGGTGTGGCCTTATCTACATAAGACATGTCGGTCATGATTATGGCAAAATGAAATCCAAAAAGATCCGATGATATAGAGTTTTCCAGTAAATAGAAGACACCAATGTGCTTTCTTTACACCTTTAGAAATGTGATAGTTCCGAAGTATTCCTTGATTCTAATATCCTTTAGTCCAAAAAATAGATGAAATTCGGGAGCTATAAATGAAGTATACGTCCGTCGTAACGTGACCTATGACCTCAAAAGAAAGATATAGAAGACTGATAAATAGATAGAGACAAGAAAGACAGATAGATAGAAATAGAGACAGAGGGAGAGAGAGGTGGATAGATAGATAGAGAGAGAAAGAGGGAGAGACGGGTGGATAGATAGATAAATAGAGAGAGGGGGAGAGACAGAGAGGTCGATATATAGAGGGAGGGGGGAGAGAGAGAGATGTTATAGATAGAAATATAGACGGACAAAGAGAAAAAAGACAGACAGATGCTAGAGAGGGAGAGAGATAGAGAATTTGAGAGACAGATAGATAGAAAGATAAAGAATGAGAGAGACAGAGAAGATAGACAAATTAACAGATAGATAGATACATAGATTGATAGATATATAGATAGAGAGAATTAGAGAAAGACAGACAGATGGTGGATAGTCGAAAGAAGGAACACAAACCGTCACATCCCGCCGTACCGATATATAACGTCGTTAAACGTATATTTTATTCGATCTGTTTGAACAAAATATATAAAACAATAATAAGTCTTTGTTTACATAACTGATGTTCAGTGAATAGCATGTTAATAAATAAGATTGTTTTATCACACTGCATTTTGTTTCACGTGTAATTATTTCATTGTTTTTACACACGAACACTCATTGTCTATTGTCCCTTAAAACAGTATAATCATGATTATCAAACCGAATTGTTATCGAAATTATTATTATAATTTACTGTCTGTTTGATCAAACATGTCGAAAGAACAGAAACAATATCTGTAAAATTCTTGTAGCTTTGAATAATCACAACTTTCTTTAACTTAGTCAATTTCTTTTAGCTATGCACACGTTGATTTAAAATAACTTTACTTATCTTGCATATACTAGTATATAATTCAACTTAAATCATAACTAGTCTAGGCTTATATGCATTTGTTTCTAATTCTTTTCACAAACAGTAACAAGTGGCTATACTACATTAAATAATTCTTTTGCCAGCAATTAAAATACGACATGTACTTTTAGAGTAATAGCCAAATACTTTCTTAGTATACATCAATGAAGTTAAACATTCACTTGATTCTGAAATGATTTGATTTCAGATCAAAACTTGTTTTGATTTAGTGTCCATTATGTTTATCTGTTTATGTGAATAATATTCTTCTCTGTTATATCAAAATCATAATATCATTATTTTCCTTTTCATTAATTTCGCAAATAAGTTCTCAATACAAACATACAATTTTCACTTTCGTGGATCAACTCTTTCAATTAGCATAATTTATAATGAATCTAGACAAAAACTGAAAACCGGAAATCCGAAACCAGAACCGGGAACCGGGCCGAAAACCGGGTCAAAAACCTACACGCCCTGCTCTCATTCCTAAACAGGGCAAATCGAGACACTACAAATTGACTTTATTTAATTTATCTGACATATATGGAAAACATAAAGGATCTAATGAATTCAAAAACACTTACTCTTTTCTGGCGGGACATAAAACCACGTTTAAATCACATTAAACAACAGAAAGTTTCCCCCAAACTGCGGAGGCCGATACTGGCGTCTGACTCCTGAACCTTTCAAAAATGGAGTGACACGTCAACGCACCTATGCACCGAACTCCACTAAGTGGACTTAATTTGCATAACAAAAATATCGTATGTCATTCTATACGGTGTCCTAAATAAATGAAGGGAAATAAATTCAAATAATTAAACGCTTTCAATATTGATATTATATAAATTCAAACAATCTTTTCGCTGGGCGAAACATCCTCCCCGCCCTATGAGGAATGTCTTGTTTCCTCATAACAACACATATTACCTGTCCTTAACTTTCAAAGTCAATATTGAATTAAAGTTACATAGTAAATATTAAATTACAAAGTTACATGCTTACTTTCTCTTATTTAGTTAAACTTGCATTGCAATTATCGTCACCATGGTTACATTCAGTGTTGTATTTAACATTATGGTTAGTCTCTTCATTTTGTTAGACTTTGTCATGATTAGTTCGAGATGGATTAGATATTGTTAGTCTCATGAGTCATACATTACATTAAACTTTACTATTCTTTTTCTTCATCTTCTTTCTTCACCTTTCATCTTCTGATTCTTCTCTTCTTTGAGTTTAGTCTTCATTTCTTCCGCAGGACATATCAGTCCAATTTACGTTATTGGTCGGGGATATTCTGCATTTAATGTCTTTACGTTCACATTGCGAATTTTACCCTCTTGTCCTGGATACGCTTGAACGACACGCGCGATTGTCCATTTTCCACGCACTGCGTTGGAGTTTGTCATCATAACCACGTCATCCACGCGAATGTTCTGACGATCCCTGTTCCATTTCCGTCCGGATGTTAGTAGTGGCAGAATAACTATGGTCCATCGACGCAAGAATGAGTCAACAATCCGTTGTACCAGTTCGACGCAATGTCTTTCTCGTTGAGCTACATCAATTGAAGCTCGTCCTAACAGCATGTCATTAGGACTTAAGTAGATCCCCTCATCAGGCTCTATGGGTATTCTGCAAATTGGCCTCTGGTAATTGCAAGATGAGTATTGGAATGGCAGTGGATGCGACTGCAGCCTTCCTCTCTGCAGCTCCGCCATCCCCTGTGATTCTAGTTTGTGTTCAAAAGTTCTGCAAGCTGCACATCCGAACTTTACCTTCTTGGCCAGATCATGTGCTCTCAATATCCAGTACTTTCTCCTGGCCTTTGCAGTAGTCATAGCAACATCGTCACGACCATCCTCATGAACATGCCTAGTAATCAAGGTTGAGTTCCTGTGTTCGCAAGGGAGTAAAGCCGGATGCTTCATGGCTAATGGATTGTCAGCACTATCTACTTTCCCTCGAACTCGGATAATTCCCGCTTCATTCCTATACGGATTGAGTGCCTTTAGCTCTCCTTTGTCTACTCTGGGCTTCAAAGATACCTGAGCACGCTTTATCAAATGGTCCTCTCCTTTCTGTATGTCAGTTGGTGTCAGGTTACCATTGGCGACTTCGACGTCCTCATCTACCATTCTCTTGGACTTTGACTTCAACTTTCCAATGAACTTCAGGACGTATGAAGTCACCCTCACAAGTTTCCTCCAGTTAATCAATTGCTGACAGTCAATTCTATGTTGGGATTTTGATTCTTGTACGGTCAGAACTGGTCTCTCCATTCGCAATTCCCTGTCTACCTCAGGAAGCTTTTCCTCTAGCTTTGCTTCTGCGGGCCGTTCTGTCACTGTTTTACAAAGAAAGTCAAGACCTTCCATCTCCCTGTTATTCAGCTTGTCCAGGCTAACACATCTGCTGACTTCATCTGCGACACTCACATTCTGGGGAATATGCCGCGACTGGTCTTTCCGCCGAGGATATTGGTCGAGCCATTGCTTTTCCATCTTTTCACATGAAGAACTGATGACTCGAAACTCCTCAGCTTCTTGTTCAGTCATCCTACTGTGCTGACATCTCTGTGGATCATTACATACTTTCATTCCTTCTGTTGTCAAGGATTTTCGGAGATCTAAAGGGCTGTTTACCGTGACATGGAGAACTGCTCCTTCTGGGTATCCTTCTGTAGTACTTCCGAAAATGACCCAGCCTAACGGCGAGCGACGGGCCACGAGATTCCCTTGTCTTTTCGTGTACCCTACATGCATCTTGGAATGGTCAATTCCTATGAGGATATCAATTGGCCCACTTCCTCTGTGAATTTCATCTTTCCTCAGGTTGAACATCCGTCCCAGTTCTTCAACACTAACTCGGGTAATGCCGTTATTAATTACATCAAGTCCTACCGCAGAAATAGTGTAACTCTGATGACCATTAATCCCTTGAACTTTCACCTTGTACAGCATAGTGTTGTATTCCTCTGTTTCATTTCCGACCTTGGTAACATTCGCGACAATAGGATTCCCTTTCAGTCCTAACTCTTCTGCTACTGCGTTCCTTACGAGACTCATCTGAGATCCCGAGTCTAGGAGACAATTTCCTTCGCAATTTCCATTCGGGCCCGCCATCTTTATCTTAAGTACAGGCAGAAGCGCAGATGTTCCTGTAATACTGGCAACACCCACACTCCCTGTCTCAATCTGCTTATGGAGTAAAGGGTGGTGGTAGGATGAACACTGCTCACCAGTATTGATCACCTCATTACATCTTTTCCTGCGCTTGCATGTCCCCATGTTGTGATCCTTACCAGCTCTCTTGAGACAGCTGAAGCACGCCCTGTTGTCTTTCATCAGTTGAAATCGCTCTTCTTGGGTTTTCGAAAGCACTTTCTTGCACTGATCGATCCAATGATCAGACGTCTCACATAACCAGCATTTAAAATCGGGCTTTCTTTCATTGCTTCCGTCATCCTGAGAGATATGGCCAATCGTAGAACTTCTACTGTCACGAAGTGGAGCAGATGCCCTTATTCTAGTCTTCAATTCCAGTTCCATCCAATAAAGTAATGCATGGAGTGATGCATCTGTTCGCTCACGGTCAATGAATCTCAGCCATAGCTTTCTATCATCACTGCTTAATTTTCTCTCTATCAAAGAAATCATATGATTGTTGTCCATATCATTCGCCCTACCTACTTCTTGCAGTGAGTTGTAACTTCTCCTGATAAGATGAACAAGGTCACAGAATCGGCCATCCTCTCCATCCTTGAGAGGTCGGAACTTCCCCAAGTCATATACGATAGCATCAGCTACCAATCTCGGGTCTCCGTAAATGTTGTCAAGATGAGACCATGCCGAGTCGTAATCGTTCCCCAAACCACGTATGAGATCAAGAGGTTTTCCCACTAGAGAGGATCTCAGAATTGTGATAGCATCTCTTTTGCTATACCTCGATTCGATTAGATGCTTAAAATCCGATTTAAATGTCATGTAGTCTCGTACGTCTCCAGTAAATCGAGGCAGCTTTGGTCGCTCTACCTGAACCTTGCATGACGAAACCTCTTCCGATTTACTGGTAGTAACTTCGGGAGTAGCCGTGTTTACAACTGAATCCTCCGTTGACCTGTCAGACTTAACCTTAGTCTTGCCATAGTCTTTAACCTTTCTCTGCATGTCAAGGAATGATGTCTGACACTCAGATAGCCAGGCATCCTCTGTCATGAATACCTCATCATCTACGATTGTCTCACAATACCTTTCGTGCCTGTCCTCCAATTCCTGATAAGCAACATTCAAATCCTTAAACATATCAGTTACCTCATCAAGATCCCTGTCATCATCCAGTAAATGTTGCAAACCATTCGACAGCCGAGTTAGTTTTGCCTTTGCCGTTCTCCGCTTGATCTTGAGATCCCTATATGCTTGCTCGGTTGCCATTGTTTCCGGAATTCCCTCTATCTTCTAACCCAGATCAGGAAAAAGAATCGAATGCGATGGATAGTCGAAAGAAGGAACACAAACCGTCACATCCCGCCGTACCGATATATAACGTCGTTAAACGTATATTTTATTCGATCTGTTTGAACAAAATATATAAAACAATAATAAGTCTTTGTTTACATAACTGATGTTCAGTTAATAGCATGTTAATAAGTAAGATTGTTTTATCACACTGCATCTTGTTTCACGTGTAATTATTTCATTGTTTTTACACACGAACACTCATTGTCTATTGTCCCTTAAAACAGTATAATCATGATTATCAAACCGAATTGTTATCGAAATTATTATTATAATTTACTGTCTGTTTGATCAAACATGTCGAAAGAACAGAAACAATATCTGTAAAATTCTTGTAGCTTTGAATAATCACAACTTTCTTTAACTTAGTCAATTTCTTTTAGCTATGCACACGTTGATTTAAAATAACTTTACTTATCTTGCATATACTAGTATATAATTCAACTTAAATCATAACTCGTCAAGGCTTATATGCATTTGTTTCTAATTCTTTTCACAAACAGTAACAAGTGGCTATACTACATTAAATAATTCTTTTGCCAGCAATTAAAATACGACATGTACTTTTAGAGTAATAGCCAAATACTTTCTTAGTATACATCAATGAAGTTAAACATTCACTTGATTCTGAAATGATTTGATTTCAGATCAAAACTTGTTTTGATTTAGTGTCCATTATGTTTATCTGTTTATGTGAATAATATTCTTCTCTGTTATATCAAAATCATAATATCATTATTTTCCTTTTCATTAATTTCGCAAATAAGTTCTCAATACAAACATACAATTTTTACTTTCGTGGATCAACTCTTTCAATTAGCATAATTTATAATGAATCTAGACAAAAACTGAAAACCGGAAATCCGAAACCAGAACCGGGAACCGGGCCGAAAACCGGGTCAAAAACCTACACGCCCTGCTCTCATTCCTAAACAGGGCAAATCGAGACACTACAAATTGACTTTATTTAATTTATCTGACATATATGGAAAACATAAAGGATCTAATGAATTCAAAAACACTTACTCTTTTCTGGCGGGACATAAAACCACGTTTAAATCACATTAAACAACAGAAAGTTTCCCCCAAACTGCGGAGGCCGATACTGGCGTCTGACTCCTGAACCTTTCAAAAATGGAGTGACACGTCAACGCACCTATGCACCGAACTCCACTAAGTGGACTTAATTTGCATAACAAAAATATCGTATGTCATTCTATACGGTGTCCTAAATAAATGAAGGGAAATAAATTCAAATAATTAAACGCTTTCAATATTGATATTATATAAATTCAAACAATCTTTTCGCTGGGCGAAACAGATGGATAGATAGATGGATAGAGAGATAGATAGAGAATTTGAGAGATAGATGTTAAATAGATTTAAAAGTGAGAGAGACAGAGAAGATTATTAACAAATTAACAGATAGATACTGAAGTTATAAGAAATGATAGATAAATAGATAGAGAGAAATAGAGAAAGACAGACAGATGGATAGATAGATAGGGAGAGATAGAGAGAATTTGAGAGATAGATATATGTGAATGAGACAGGGAAGATTATCAACAAATTAACAGATAGATAGATACTGTATAAAAAATAGAAGATAGATAGATAGATGGATGGGGGAGAGAACTTGAGAGATGGAGATAATTTATGTTATAGATAATTATATGGACGGAAAAGGAGAAATAGAGAAAAAGACAGACAGATGGATAGATAGAGGGAGGGAGAGAGATAGAGAATTTGAGAGATAAATATATGTTAGATAGATAAAGAATGAGAGAAACAGAGAAGATAGACAAATTAACCGATACTGTAGTTTCATAGATAGATAGATGAATAGATAGAAGAAAGACAGACAGATGGATAGAGAGAGAGCTGGAGAATTTGAGAGATAGATAGATGTCAGATAGATGAAGAATGAGAGAGAAGAGCGACAAATTAACAGATAGATACTGTAGTTACATAGGTAGGTAGAGAGAGAGAAATAGAGAAAGACAGACAGATGGCATGGATGGATAGAGAATTTGAGATAAAAAGATGTTAGATAAAGAATGAGAGAGACAGAGAAGATTATTAGATAGATAGATACTGCAGTTACATAGATAGATAGAGATAGAATTTGAGAGATAGACAGATAGAGAGAAAGACAGACATCAGCAAATCGGCAAGGCAAATGATCAAGGCAAACATTCGTATTGAACCTGGAAAGTATAAGCTCAGCTGCATTTGCAAGTACGGTATGTTCTGCGGATAACTTCGGTGCAGACTTTGGATCGCGCGCCCAGCTGATAATGTAAACAAACATAGACGTAGACTCTTCACTAGTCGCTTTTTGGCTACTTTTCCGGAAAATGCCTTCGCCAGGGTGTAAAACGGAAACGCGCGAGCCGGCCGGGGGGAATCGCAGAGCTAGTATAGGGCACATGAGAGTAATTCAACCGCGCGCAAAGCATGCCGGACAGGCGTAAGTAAAGATCACATGACTTTATTGATTAAAATAATTCATTAAAAATAGATTAAATGTTTGTATATCAAAAGAAAAACGATAGAGAAAATGCTACGTTCATACTCTTTCATAATTAAGGCGTTTGGGGAGGCTAGACTGCATTTTTGTATTTCATTTTAATTATTATTACCCACAATGCAGTTCTGGTTTTTGTGGCAATGAACTGGCCGAAATTATGGTTAGTCTTATTTCAGGCCATTTAACTTTTGATTGAGCTGGTCAAGTACCTGATTAACATATCAAGTCTTAATGTACTGTTAATTGTGACTAATGTCAGTGAATTAAAGCAAAATCTATCGAGGGATTGATTTTTAATGATTTTTTGATGAGCTATGATATAACACGTGAGTGAATGGGGGTCTGTAATACTCATGTGTGCCCTATAGAGGTAAACAAAAAGCTTCGGTCTGTGTTTTGTTGGTGGCCGCTGAACTCTGGAGGCTCCACTCCCCACCAGAAGGGCGATTCCACACTAGAACTTCAAAAATATCACATATTTCAACATGCTTTCAATAAGTCACAATTAGTGTAATATTTTACTATGATACGGTACCTAAATTTTATGAAAATAGAGTTTTAACCCGGGGGGGGGGGCACTTCCATTCACGAGTGGATACCATACGCGACCATGGGGTCTCGAAAAGCACCCTAAACAGGTAATTTCCATATTCTGAAAATGCACCCCTTAGCAAGTATTGGCGTACGTGTGAAAACCAGTGACCCTAACAAGTATTGGAAACAAAACGATACTCTTGGCAAATATTCCCCGAAATGAACCCCTAAACAACAAGTATACAAGGTCGTCGGCTTTGCCTTATAATCCCGACCTTTCGTTTGAGGACGCGGACGCTTATTTACAACGGTCGTTGACTTTGGAAGGGACTTTTTGGGCCCGTCATCATGGTCGTAAAACTCAGTCCTGCAATGCAAATTGTGTGACATGAGATTTTTTTTTCGTTTCGCATCTGCGACGGAAACATTCAATATGCGTTTCGTGTGCAAAATTCTGGTTGCTACTATGGTAACAGCGATTTATCCGATTGAGGACGACTTTCCAAAGCCACATTTGACTCCTCCTAGAGCTCGAGAGGCCGCCCGGGGGGCCCACTTCCATTGATTAGTGGATACCAGTAGCGACCACCCGTAAAAGGGACAGAGTGGGCAGGTACGTTACGTATATAGGCCTATGTAACGTTATAAGGGTGTCAAAACGATGTTTAAAATGCTGAAATAAGGGATATATATTCAATACTTGTAGGGTTTCACAAGCCAAATACTTGTTAAGAGATGCATTTTCATAATCTGGAAAAGAATTGCTTCCCTTGTTTAGCATGTTTAGGGTACTTTTCGAAACCCCATGGTCGTGCCTGGTATCCACTCATCAATGGAAGTGGTCCCCCCGGAATTTGAATCTAATCCCCATTTCTGGGGAATGTAAAACATAATGCCCCTCACATCGTGTGCGAGAGGCATATCGTTTGTGTATAAGGAGTAAACAAAAGAAACAAAAGGAAACGAGTTCAAAGGTATCGCATATGATGTGTACATATCAACGCATGCGAAATGTTCGGCTGGAGAGGTTGATCTTATCCATGAAATCAATTGCCAGTGATCCACCAATAATCCACATTAAATGTAATATCGATTCGATGGACTGTAATGATCTATATTTAAGCCTTCATTCAGTAAGTTTTTCCTCACTCAATATGTTCTCGATTTGTTTGAAAAACCACTTTCTTCTCCATGTCATAAATCTATTTTAGGTCCTGCATTTTGAATATCTCCAGCCATCAGTCGTAATATACATGCATGCATGCGGTACGGGTGTCGCGGAAAGGGATTTTGCACACGAAAAGCAGATTTGTAGGGCCTGTAACCCCCTGTTACACAAAGCTTAGCATTGATCGTAGAGCAGTTTTCTACGTTTGATTCTATTGACTGTAATGCACAATCAATCTTAAAAATCAAGTTTATGATTAAGCGTTAACTTTTGTGTTAGGGGACCCTAATACTCGCGTCCGTGATGATTGCGAATGGTCCCAAATATTTGGTTTAGTACGACCCCATCTTCTACACCTCGCGCAAATAGGACTCTAAACACGTAGTGTTGGGGCATAAAGGCCATCCTTTATAAAAACATTTTAATTTTGTTTCCCCCGCAAATTCGACCCTAAACACGTAATTTTCCTAGCGAAATATAGATACCCTTTTTTCATTATTTTCGTGTTTTTGACACCCTTATCACGTTACGTACGTAGCGTGCCCTATCGTGAAAAGGACATCCTTACGTGTTTTTTTGGTCGCGCATGGTATCCACTCGTCAATGTAAGTGCCCCCCTCGGGGGTTTTAACCAAAAGTGAAGTCGATCAGATGTAGTTTTTTTTTATTGGGGGGGGGGACAATGGAATTTTCAATAATCTTGCTAATTAATAATAATAATAATAATATAGGATTTGTATAGCGCACGTATCCACCTTGCTAGGTGCTCAAGGCGCTCTATATTAACCCATGCAGCTAAGCTAGTCTACCGCATAGTGTTTATATAACTCTATGGTCTACCGATTAATTTCTGGTGCGCACAGCTTTTTGAGGAATTTCCTGCCGGGTATTACGGTACCTCGATCACCTGGGTCGAGTGCAACAGTGTGGATAAATTTCACGCCATGGCTATATAGGATTCGAACCCACGACCCTCTGTTTGAAGGGCGAGAGTCACTCACCACTAGACCAATTAAATAGTCAAGCAAACTCTGCCTGAAACGATATTGCAGGCCGGTAAATGGAATAATGTATCATAGATCGTTCCAAATAATATTTACATTTTCATGATCCATAATAGCTAGGGGCAGCCCTGATTTTCCGAACCTATTTAATTGGCAATGTCCCGTACACCGGGCCCGTACGTATGGCAAGCCGTTTATCATTTAATCCTATTTCTTGATATCAAGAATTCGATTTCTTGATATCAAGAATTACCATTGCTCAACTACACAAAACCATTTCTTGATATCAAGAATTACCATTGCTTAACTACACAAAACCATTTCTTGATATCAAGAAATGAATTTGTAACACTCTTTAATAGTAGCCGCGTGGTCCCGAGCGTGGTAGATATGTTAGCTAGTAGAACAAAATGATGAAGCACAGTCATAATCGGTTAATATTCTGGAACATTAATATTACAAAATTTCGGATGAAAGTTGGATGAACTCAATGAATATTGACCTCTAACCACATGAGTGGGGGTCTGATGTATGATTTTATGTATAGTCTCTGTTTATCCAGTTACTGTATCTACAGACATGCTAATTAGCCAGCTGTATCAGTAGCCTCCCGGGGCCACTTATATTGACGAGTGCATGGATACCATGCTCGACCAAAAAAAACCACGTAAAAAGGATGTCTTTTTCACGATAGGGCACGTTACGTACGTAACGTGATAAGGGGGTCAAAAACACAAAAATAATTACGTGTTCAGTAGGGTTGAATTTGCGGGGATGATAAAATAAAATTAAAATGTTTTATAAATGATGTCCTTGCCTCAACACTTCGTGTTTATAGTCCGATTTGCGCGAGGTGTAGAAGGTGGGTCGTACTAAACCAAATAAGGTAAAGCCGACGACCAAAGGACCCGTAACAATAACACATTCCTGTACTTAATTGTTGAATATTTGCCAAGAAAGGTTTTGTTTCCAATACTTGTTAAGGGTAGGATTCGGGTAGGATTTCACACGCCAATAGTCATTGTTAAGGGGTGCATTTTCAGAATATGGAAATTACGTGTTTAGGGTGCTTTTCGAGACCCCATGGTCGCGCATCGTATCCACTCGTGAATGGAAGTGGCCCCCGGGGTAGGCCTATATATCTTTTATGTAAATGAACAGCATTCATTATGAGTTGAGCGAAAGCTGAGTAGTAGGCTGCACCAAGTAATGTGTTATAAATCTTAGTATTACCAGTATATCTTTTATCCCTTGAGTATTCATTACACGGTGTTAGTTCACGGTTATAACACTGAACTCTAACAGTATAGTTCAGTGGTTTATATACTGTACACAATCTTTACAGATTTACTCTTACATTATCAAGAAATGAATTCTTAATATCAAGAAATGGTTTTGTGTAGTTAAGCGATGCTAATTCTTGATATCAAGAAATCGAATCAAGAATTCTTGATATCAGAAATTTGACTTCTTGATAATTATCCAGAATTCATTTATTGATATAAAAAATTGGTGATTTATTTTGAGCACAAAATCATTGCAAGTCTCAATTTGGATAGTCGAGCAGAAACGAACTGAAAAGTTGCGCATGCAGAAATAAATTCCGGCGCAAAAGTAATGCAATTGAACATTCATTCTAATTTCTAACTCAATGCTTGTGCAGGATTACATTATATATGATTCGATTTCTAACTTACAACCTGTGCAGGATTGCATTGTGATTCGATTTCGAACTCAAAACTTGTGCAGGATTACATTGTGATTCGATTTCGAACTCAAAAGTTGCGCACGAATTCATTCCGTACCGAGCGTCCGTCTATTAAGTGTACGTAAGCAATTTTTTTGTTCCGAAATCATGTTGCCAGCTTGCAGTTCATTTACAATCTTGGTGATATTTCTTATAGAATATTTTAATTTCATACTGTTTAAACATGAATTCTTAAAACGATTTTAATGGGATTTTCGTTCCATCAAATTTACTTGTTTTAAAATATATGAAAAGATGTTGTTAAAAAAGTAAAACGGCAACATACCAAGAATTCATGACAATTAGTATACATCTCTATGGCACACACCTGCATCAAAGATCACCCCATATGGTAAGCCGTTTTATCGTTTAATCCTATTTTTCTTGATATCAAGAATTCAAAGAATTCTTGATATCAAGAATTACCATTGCTTAACTCCGTATACGCAAAACCATTTCTTGATATCAAGAAATAGGAATAAATGCTCAAACGGCTTGCCATACGTACGACACAGTTGATGATCATCATTAGTTACCGGAATATTTTTTTATTTTTCTTGTCAAAAAACTGGCAAATGTTCTCTAAATGTCCCGTACGACACGTATGGAATCACCCAAATACGGGGAAAGAAATAATAAAATGTAAAAAAAAACCCTACTCGAAACAGACGGCTGCCAGCAGCCAGCTGATTAAAGAGGGTGACGAGTCAGTCTGCAAGTTCAACTCCTCTCGTGACTGGATTCACATAAAATTTCGTGAATTGTGAGACTTATTTCATAAAGAATCTGACCCATATGGATGTGGATATAATATTATTAAGGGTTACGATTTATCCAACTCTATGATTCAACCACTTTCTCTTTGAGTAGAATTGATTATTTTTGTACCATATAGCCTATAGGCCCCATACTATAACTGAGTAAACGTTACTCTTATATTGGTCATATGTTTCTTTTGATTAGTGCATGCAGTGGCGTAAAACAGGCGGGGGCCCCCGCGGGGGGGGGGGGGGGGGCAGGGGCAAGCTGCCCCCCGGATATCACCGGGAAAACTTAGAGAAAAAAAAGAATAGGGAGGCCGGATAAAGAAATTAGGGAAAGGGAAAAGGAAAGGAGGAAAAGGAAAAGGAAAGGGGGAATGGAACGAAAGAAGAACATTTGAGAAAGAACGAATCGTTCCGAAACTTGAAATGAATTGGCATGAGAAGTAAGAACGGAAAATAAATTAAAAATGCACAAAATGGCAAACGATAGCAGGAAATGAAGGTAAAAAATGGAATTAGCCAAAAGCTAAAATGGAAAACGAAAAAAAAGGGACAAGAAAAAAAAACTTAATAACACGACTGGGCTGCCGATCAGGACTAAAAATAAAGAGCGGGAAGAAAGATTGACTCCCTGGGGATGGACTGCATACAAAATTGTGTTATAAGCCTGCTAAATTTTATGCAAATAAGCTACCGGGGCTCTGCCCAAGACCCCACGAAAAAGGGGCTTCTTCATCTATAACCGGCTTCAAATGGTTCTAAAACGCCCCCCCCCCCTCTAGGGACTATCACTGGAATACAGGCGGGGTGTATTGGGTTCCACCCATATATAATTTCAATAGGCATTTTTTTCCAGCTCGCTTAATTCGCTCGCTGACTCGGACTTTTTAGAACTTTTCCCCGCATTGCTAAAACGTGCCCCTCAAAATATTTGGTTCATTACGCAACTGGGTTGAATAAAATAATGTGTGGTGTAATGGCTATATTCTGCATACTCGCGATTTGATTAAAAATAGCGGCAAGGCTGCGAGGTTTAAAATGTTGGTGTTTATACTGTTGTGTGATACGCGGACGATTCAAAACGTCATACATTTATCATTTTACGTCTCTATCGGACTTTGATAACATTTTCATTATTATCACGTTGTTTTAATATATATTTTTTCTCTATTAAATCAAATATTCTATTTTGGGTCGACTTGACCTTTAAGTTAATCCTACTTCTTGGTGTTTTTGTGCATTTTTTATTTTTATTTTTTGACAAATATGATCTATTCAGCTTTATATATCACAATATGCCTATTTGGAGGTTCATAATAAGGAGGAGAGAGAGAGAGAGGGGGGGGGGGGGAGGGGAGAGAGAGAGAGAGAAAGAAATTACACCTTTCAATATACCTGAAAGTATGATAGGTAAACATGCCTTTGAGAGCTCTCAACAATAATTTCAAATATCATTAGCCCTGCATGGTTCTATTGGGTTCTATATTTCAAATTGCATGAAATAAAAAGGCCTTAAGAGACATAATTCTCCGGTAAATTAGCCCTATTCTGGAGAAAATCTAAAGGGAATGATGATTTTTCTTTTTCTTCTTTGCACGAGTGGGGTGTTTGCAGTTATAGCGGAAGTAGTTGATCTGAATAAAAAAAATATTTCAAGGCCTTTTTCCCATTTTGTCGACAACTGAAATCTTCCAACGGAAGGAATATATTTTTTTCAAAGATAGAAGACCTTTCTTGCTTAATTTACCGTGATTCAGGCAGAAAAGGGCACAAAGATTATAAGGCTGTCACGTGAGAAAAAGACGAGAGAGGAAGCAACTCTTAGAAATCATGTAGAAAGGTCTACCTTGATGAACACATCCTCGCTTATAAAACATAACAAAATAATAGATAATTATCAAAGGACAAAATCTGGGAAAAATATCATTTTCATCAAATTCAGAGGACATTGTGTGAAAAAAAATCCAGCAAAATCATGGAATCTCATGGAATGAGAAGACTATACAAATGTTGAAAAGTTTCAAATTACTTGCTATTGTGATCCTATATGGCATTGCAAGTTTAAAGAAACAGTATAAAAATCAAATTGACGGTTGTGTCCGGGAATGGTCGTGACCTTGATTATCTTTTAGTAGATAATTTGGTGAAGATTGTCTGGAAATTGCGTTAACTTTTAACCTTTCTGTCAGCTGTCATAAAATGTAGCCCCTCCCACCTGCCGCCTGACCATGATTTGTCAAGACAGGCGACTGCTATACACTGCGTTGATATTTATGTGAATTTATGAAAATAATGATAATCGTAGAATAGCACATATTGTAAAGATTTGAAAAACAATTATGCACCTGGATTATTTGCCCTCCCCCTCCAACGGAAGAAAGTAGATGTTATTTCTCATGCAGTTCCAATATTTCCCTTCGAACATCATCGTCAGTATACCAATCAGATATTGCATTCCCCCTTTTCAGTATAAGTTTGAACAGGTGAAAATTACGAATATTTATAAGTCTGCACCAGTAGAACCAACCCGCAAATAATATTGAATTCGTTAGATTTATCAAAAGAATGTTTCATAAACATGATTTTTCTTACGATGGAAAATCTGCACACACTAAGAAATAAATGTTCAAAATTGAACCCTGCAAGGTTGATGCAAAATCAGCACCCTATGGGTTCAAAAATTTAACCCTGCGGTTGGGGTTCATTATTGCACCCTGCGGGTTCAAAGTGCATCCCTAGGGGTTCAGTTTAAAATTTAGGGTGCAGTTTTGAACCCGCAGGGTGCAAACATGAACCCAACCCGCAAGGTTCAATATTTGAACCCCAAATCAGGGGTTCAATTTTTGAACCCATATAGGGTGCTGATTTGCATCAACCTTTCAGGGTTTAATTTTGAACCTTTATTTCTTAGTGTGCACGTTGAGCTAAACATTAAACTCAACCTCCAAGGCTAACTATGATCTTTACATTACTCTGAACCAAAAACTCTATTAAAATCCTAAATCTAACCTTATTAATGCCCGAGCAAATGTCGGAGGAGCATACGTCGTTTGACCTATTTACCAACATCAGAAAACCTTGCGTCATCGGGATTAGTAACAAGCGTGTGTGTGATGGGGGGTGAAGGTGCAGACTTTCAAGCTGGCCAGGAGCATTGCCCGTGACCCCGCCCCTATCTGTCCAACAAGAGGCACAAAGATAACTGGAGTGGGAACAATATGATGTATGGGGGGGGGGGAGGCTTCTTAACTTTCGAGAGAGGGCAAAACAAGTGCACATTTTCTTTTATTGAAATTCTAATTTTTATATAGTATTGTATGTGAGTTAACAATGCCCAAGTAAGAAATTATGATTCAAAGTTTTGTAAAATAGACATTGTATTTACGATCTCTTTTCGACTGGAATAGGAATCTTGACAGCATCATGTTTTTTTTTCTGTTTTCGAAATTTTTTAGCATCACTTTTCGACAAAGTCCTTTTGGCTTTATCGCTTCTGTAAAGCTCATGATGTCGGGGACATCCATGAAGAAAACTTCCCCCTTTTCTCCGTAAACATGCATACAAAATCCCACAGCGAAACAGCCCCGTCGCTGGCCTTGGCTAAGTATACATTGTAATCATTTCATCATTGTTGTTTTTCAAGTCGTTCACAAAAATCGTCAGTGTCGATTTCATATAATGAATGTTACGCAAATAATTACCGACAAATAATTGTATAATAATTGTCCTACCCTTTACATGTATTCTTTAATATCATCGGTAATTTTATGGGCGCTCGGATTATCATGTAGGCAATTATCAAAGTCAGTGTACGTTTGGCTCATTTTGAAGATTAGCATCGAGATAAAGAGTGTAAGTTATGCGCTCATTACACCACGGCTTTCTTTAAAAAAATGCAATTCATAAAGAGTACACTGACTGCAATACAAATATCAACTCGAATTCAAAAAGTACAGACCTAGAGAAAGTCATTTATAAATGACACAACTATCGCAGAGTACACTAGTCATGTAACTTAATCAAATAATAAAGGTGTGTGGATGGGCATGATGGGTGTGTGTGTGTGTGGGTGTATATATGTGTGTGTTGGGGTCATCAAACAAAAATCGTTTTGTTTATTGATTACAATGGATTACGATTACAATGGAATGCTTAGTTTCGTACATCTCGCTATAAGTAATAAATACATAACAAATTTCTACGGGCTATAGTATGATTATCAGACAAAAAAGCGGCCACTAATAAATATATTTACGTTCCCTTGATTCGAATGATCATTTTCCAAGTTCACATTATATTACGTTATTTACATTATTTACGTATTCGAGAGATCAGCGTCCAACAAGCCAAGCTTCTAAGCTGGTCTCTTTTCATTTCACCCCTTTCTTTTTTAACATACACACGAATACCCATGGTTTTAAGAATGTTAAGTTTTATAAAATGATGATATAAGTATCGTATTTTGTTTGTATAATTGCCCAATCTTTGCAAATGTAAGGTCGTTACTTTTGCTCATTTTTGTAATTGTATTTATGTATTTTTGACTTGTATGTGAAAAATGGAAAGAAAAGAAATGAAATAAATCAATAAAATAAAAAATCAATATACATATATATATTTAATGCAAAGTATAGACCAAAAAATTCTAGTTCAACAAAATGACAACTTGAGTAGAAACCTGGATATTTAAAAAGAAATGATGAAAAAAAAGAAAGGAATTGGAGATTAAAAGTCTCCAGAAGGATTTTCCGATCCAGGGATCCCCGAATGGTTTGGAAGTAGAGGGGGATGGTGTGTGTGTGTGTGTGTGTGGGGGGGGGTGACCATGTACAAAATCACAATCAAATTGAGATTAAAAAGGAATATTTTGTAAACGTCTATGGAGAAAGGTGAAGGGTTTCCAGTTCCGCGGCCCCTCATGACCAGGGAAGCGTTTAATGGAAGGACTCGTCGGAAGTTTTATCCGAAAATCACCATAGTAACAGTGCTCCTCAACCAATCAAAGTCACTAAAAGTTGTATCTGACAAATTATCAGACAAAGATGTTGATGAAACGCTCCCCAGGTTTCCAGATACGCCACTGTTTAGAGTCAATCTCAGCAAGGTTTGTGAAAGAGACCTATGAAGTTGAAAGCCGTGATTCTCAGCAGTATATCAATTAGGATCAAGACAGACTCTCTTAGCGTTGTCATGGAAACTAGGTTTGTTGACGATGAGTCTTGCGCTTCTTCTTGAATATACACATAAGTTTAGATCAATCAATCAAGCTTTGTATAATATCTCGCATATTTCAACCACTGGCGTAAATCCGTGTTGATGGGGGGGGGGATGACTGAAATATTTTGGCATTTTGTTTTTCAATCATGTTTTTAGATATGCAAGGAATTGTCATTGATATGTCCAGAGTGGTGTACCGTGGGTCACGGCATGGGGGGTGGGGGCACCAGCAAAATTTTTGAATCACTGAGTGAGCGCGCTCAGTTGCCAGTTACACTGACCTAATAGAGACATCTTAAGGGCAATGTCATTAAACGGATATATATCTCACTGATCAAATAATGCGAGCGCAAAGCGCGAGCTTTTTTTTTTTTAATATTTACACCTAAAAGGGACATTATAATCAAATTTGTGTAATCATGATACGTACCTGTCTCGCTGTATAATGCGAGCGCGAAGCGCGAGCTGAAGTTTTCGTATATTTTGACCCCAAACAGCGAGATTATTCTAGAAATCCATTAAGAGTATGCATATCTCACCATAGTCATCTAATGCGAGTGCCAAGAGCTCGCTGATTTTATTAGAATTACATCTGAAGACATGAATCACTTTTTGTAGTCATTGCAATCATAATTATCATACGCATCTCACTAATCAAATATTGCGAGCGCGAGTTGAAAATTTTTGAGATTCAGATCAGAAGAAGGGGCATTTTAAGGACTGATTTTAGGAATTCATGAAGAGCAGACATATCTCACCAATCCACTAATGCGAACGTAATCACGGACTGGAAATGTTCCATAATACGAAGACCTTAGCATGGGGCAATCACTTTTTGAGCCATGAAAAAGAAGCATATGTCACTACATAAAACAATGCTAACTCAAGGGCTAGGAAATATATTTTGTCTTTATTGACTCGAAAACGGGATGTTTTAGTACAATAGGATTATATATCTCGTTAAACAGACAATGCAAGCACCAGCAATGAAGACGTATGCCCTGGGCAAATATGTTTCATAAAGTTATGATAAAATGTTTCTTATGTAATGTAACATAACATAGTTATAATGTAATATAACATTATAGTGAATAATATTTCTTCTTTCCCACTTCGTTTCTCTTCCTTTCTCCCTCTTTTTTCCTTTTTTTGGTCAGCCGATGGGGGGGGGGGCACGTGCCCCCATGCCCCCATTAGTTACGCCACTGTATGTCCATATGGCAAATACCCCTCCAATATTATTATCTCGTTTACCCCATGGTGGTTTAATTAGATTCGAAATTCCATCTTAATCCCTTCCCAAAGTCCCCAACATTGATGAATTGGAATAAATGGGGGTTTCTCTTCAATGTTATAATAAAGACATGTCTTTCGTTTGGAAGTGGTGAACTGGCTCTTTATTTGCATTTTATGATTCAATATTTTTTTTATTTGTTAAGCGGTATTTCAGAAAGAATTTTCACCAATAAAACAAATATCTCTTGTGATTTTTTTCATTTCCTTCGTAAAAACAGGGGGATGTTTGTACAGGCCATCCCGCCCCCTCCTCGAAAATAGGGGGGGGGGGGGATATCCCCCATCCCCCGGAATTTACGTCAGTTATTTCAACTGAACAGACGGACCTGTGCGTTCGAATCCCACTGCGACCTAGCGCCCTTTAGCAAGGCGCCATCAACACCATTCCCCACCAAGGTGCTGTGTACCCGGTACGATATGCTGTACACTTAGCAATTGAGTTTGGAAACCGTTGTTGGGATGTTCCCGAGGGAGTGGAGAAAGTCCACTATATATGCGAGCGATGGGTATTATATAGGTGCGTAGAAACGCCAGAACAGTATAACAAATATATTCAAATTTCCTTTAATTTCACACTGAATAAAAGAAATCATGGAAATTGCAGAATCATGATTTAAATTGATATAACAGGACTATTTCCGCAATATAACCGAAGAAGACTATTTTATAAAGGAAAACAACTTTCAAAACAGGGAATTTGTTAGGTTTCAATCCCATACTATGCAATTTTCACTAATTTTAAGCAATGCAAAGTTATTCTGCAGTAATCACATTTGATTACGTATAGATCGTAGAAAATTGGAAAACAGCAAGGAATGCAAGTTAAGGAATGTAATATATCCACTATAGCAGTATCTGGGAAAAAACGATATTTGCAAGAGGAAACTACTTACTTGTTTACTGTGGAAACCCTTCACTCGAAGAAAGTAGTTTGAATATGTAGCCTAAAACCGCTGCCAATGACTTGCGGACAGAAGAGGACCGTCGGAATTAAAGCAAAAAGAGGTTTTATTTGAGCTAAGAGCAGAAGACCCACTTGTTGATTAAAAGTTTCCATAAAGTCTGAGTCTGCAGACTACAAAATGACGTAGGAGAATGTCGTCATTGTGTAATCGCATTTCATTGGCGAGAACGCACGAAAAGGGGAAACATAATCGTCTGCATAAAAACCTTTGGTGCGCAATGCTCCCGATCAGATACCGATCAACTTTCGTAAGGAGTTGAACCAGAAGATATTACTAATATCCCCCGAAAGGAATTCATCTATCATGGAAACTCTGAATGTATCGGATGATGCAAAAACTCCTGGACCGGGTGAATATGAAGGCATTTTAACGCTGACAACAATGCTTTATGAGTACCAGGAAAGTACAGAATCAAGTACTATCAGAAATGGAATGGGCATTCCTCATTTGGAGCTTGGGCCGTGGTCTACCAGACCTATTACCTGGTCCTGGTATCTCATTCTTCAAACGATCACCGCTATTGTCGGAATCATAGGCAACGGAATTGTCATGTTGGTGCTTTTCCAAAGAAGGGCCAAGCGACGTTCGACCGATACCTTGGTCGGCGGACTTGCCACAGCGGATTTTCTAACATCCATCTTCATCCTCCCTGTCCCAAAGGCGGCTAGGGTTCCTCTGAACTGGCTGGGTGAAATTTATTGCATGATACAAGATCCGAAAATCCCAAAGGATATCTGCGTCACTGCGTCTATCTATCTCCTAGTCGCAATATCATGTGAACGTTACATCGCCATCGGCCATCCAATCTATTTCAACCGTTTCCTGACACGTGGACGCGTGGCTACATCCATAGTCATCATCTGGTTCTTCGCCATTCTTACCTCTGTGCCTCGCATCTTTACCACCACTGTCCGCAGCGTGGACAACCGGGGCACGGTGGGGATCTGCTTTTACAAGCCCGCCGGCCGAACAAATCAGATCGTTCTCTCATTGTACCTCTTCTGTCTCCGTCTTTTCATCCCAACGGTGACGATGTTGGTGACACAGAGCCTTATAGCCAGGCATCTCTATCGACATGCCCTCATGTTCCGTGGGAAAAACGATACATCCTTCCACGACGTCGCCCGGCGTCGTGTTCTCAATTTGATGCTGATCGTCATCATCACCTACATCATCTGCTGGGGTCCGTCTCAAGTGGCCGTCTTTCTCTTCTTCTTCAGAATCATCCCACCAAGCTTCAGCCAGAGTCCAGCATGGACCCTCATCTTCATGCTCTCATTCTTCAACTCCTGCGCCAACCCGATCATCTACGCCATCAGGTTCAAGGAGTTCCGAGAAGCAGTGTGGGCTTTGTTCAGTAGGCAGAGGCGACCGCTGGCCGGCATCTTCGAGCAGGAGAAGAGAAGCATCGACAGTGATGCGCCAACCGCCCTGACCGATGTGCAGACTGGTGAAGGCGTCGCGACAAAAATTGCACCGCCGACATTTCATTCAAGTGGGGAACTATAAGTTATAACCCCAACCTTTCAACAACAACAAAAAATAGTATAGTGGGGTGTGTGGGGGTGTGGGGGGAGGTAATCCTCCTCAAAATTGTTAGTTTATTATGCGAGGGAGCTAGACCGAGCAAGAAAAGTTGTCAACCTGTGAATTAGTAAAGAATGAATCTTCAGCATTAGCCTCTAAGAAAGGGGGAATTCCATTAACGACCAAGCAAGAAGGTTTTGAAATTTTCAAATAAGTCACCTCAACACAGATATTGAGATATAAATCCTAGCTCAGCTCTAAAATGACACATAACTTGTAAACAGTTTTAAAACATAAGCCATATAAGACTCAGAGAATTACGGAGAGTCAAAAAATAGGAGAAAAGAAGGTATAAAGTTCGGGTTCACTTGTCCATGAGATGTATAAAATGTGTCAACTTTTTGAAACCTCCAAGAAGTCTGGAAAAAAATTCCAAAATCGTCTATGCCATGTTTTATTTAACTTCACAACTGAAAATTTGACAGCAGTGGTTGCGGAGCAGTTTTGAACGTGGAGGGGGGGGGGGGGGGGGGCTAACCATGCAACAAATCACAATCAGATAATTTTTTTTACATGTTTGTACACGATTTTGGAGAAAAGTGGGGACTGAAGCCCCCAGCCCCGGCCCCTGGACAGTATGTAGAACAGGAATTATTCTTTCAAATGAGCTAATTGTCAATTTTCTACGTGGGTCAAACAAAGCTAAAGCATGCTTTATGCATGTTGCAATATGCATATATATATATATATATATATATATATATATATATATATATATATATATATATATATATATATATGCGATCTAACTTTGATGTGAACCTCATCATGTATGCATATTGTGTAGAATTTAGTTAATTGTCGCCCTTTCAGCGGACCTTTGCGAATGCAGTTAGTTCTTGAACTGTTCGTTTCGAACGTGCTTCAGGGCTTTGTGTTCAAAATTCACGAAAACATATTTTCAGCAAAATTGACCTTTTTAAAACGATTTAAAAATTGCGAGGGAGGATGCAAATTGAAAAATCACTGAATGTAATTGTAAGAAAAAATGACACTGAATACACTAAATTGGATTCATCATGCCTGGCAGTGATGCAAAGCCATATTAAAGAGATGTGTGTCGAATGTTGAAGGTATTCAGCATTCTTGTTATTAAGTTGTTATGTTGTAATGGTTGTATATGTTTAGAGGAGGGGCTCAAAGGCCGGGCTTCTGAAATTCATACGCACTTAAATTCTCATTATAATCATTGTCTATCTTTGAGTCGAGACAAGTAGTCATATCGCTTTCTTAAAATTTTGGTACGTACGCCTCGAAAAAAATCTGAGAGTCAAAGTGGTCCTCGAATAAAAAAAAGGTTGAGAAGCGCTGGTCTACATGGTCTAAATGTGCCATTTTGGGGTAACGTTTACTTGGTTTAATGCCCATGTGGTTGAAATATTTTTGTTTTAATTTCGAATATAATATAATATTAATGTATTACTTAGTTAGTGATGGTAGAGTGAACCGAAATGATTTGTAAGCCGAAATGGCAATTGAATTGACTGTCATATAGACCAAATGGAAACTAGGCTGTTTTTTGTATTCAACATATTTGCAATTTATTTTGTTTATTTCAATTGATGCCTTCTATGTTATTTATTTATGTTATATATCTTTATGTATTGTGCATGCTTTTAATAATCGGAAAATAAATAAATAAACAAACGAACAAGCTAGTCAGGATAGTAATCGATTTTTAATCCTGGAGAAGTTGTTATTGTACACAGTAAAAACGGTATTTTAACGTTTTATACAACGCTGTTTACTACATGAACAGTAATTGTTCAAACAAGTGTTTGAAATCTGAAACACTAAATTTTTTTATTTAATTTTCAATGAATTGAGCATGTTTGTAAAGTCTTAAACAATTACTGTATGGTTAACGGAGTAAACATTGTTGTATGAAAATATTTAAAACAGTATTTCATATAGCGAAGGGGGAAAACTGACCCTCCTTAGCATGTACACAATGAATATGATCATCCACCTCGACCGTTAATATGTCTGCCTATTTTAAAAATAGTTGGTTAAAGTTATGAAACTGTGAAAAACATGTTCAGTCCATTTTAATCCATCTTGCAAATAAAAATGCACTGAAAAGTAGGTCAAGTAAAAGTACAACGATAGAATCTAGTTAGACCTTCGACAATTTCTACTATATATGAATTAATTATAATAATTCACGTTTCATTTTTCATCCGCTGTACTTTTCAAGGAGCCCATAATTGTTATCCATACATCGATATTTTCAATAAGAAACAATGTTGGCCTGCTAACGATTAAGTTGCTTCGACGACCGTTTGAAACAGCAGAAAGATAATTTCACCGTGTCAGTATCAACGTTAATAGTAATTAGATTCTTGGCTGAGGTAAGATCTAATTTCCTCCTTATTATGGGTGCGTAACGATTGTTCTTGGTTTTAAAAATCCAGTTCTGAGAAATAATGCGTCCTCGGCAACTACTTGATGTTTTATTTTCGTTTCGTTGTTGACTTGCAAGTGAATTAATAAAATTAAGTGTTGAAGTGATTATCCCATCGCACATCGTGACTGTGGCATCAAAACCAAAAATAAACCACGATTTTTTTTGGACGGACAAGGAAATAAATGGTAAAATTGTCATGATATTGACTATCTTTGTTTTCCTCTATTTGACCTCGTTTGTGTGTGATTGTGTGTGTGTGTGTGTAGGCGTGTGGGTGAGTGTGTGAGGGTGAGGGAGGAGGTGGGTGTTGGATTGGAGTGAAAACAACGCTCAAAGAATCCCTCAATTCCACAAGGGAACGCAAATTTGAAGTACCGATGAAGATTATGATGATCATCATGATGAAGATGATGGTGATGATGATGATGTTGCTGATAATTATTATGATAGTGATGATTATGATGATAATTGAAATTGAATTGGATGATAATGATGATGGTGATAGTGATGGTATTGATGATTATAATTGATAATGATTGATGATGATTATGATGATAATGATGATTTTTATGATGTTGATGATCGATGATGAGGGTGATGATGATAATGAAAATCAATGATGACAATGATGGTGATGATGGAGATGATGACGATGATGGTGATGGTGATGAGGACAATGGTGTTGCAGGTGATAATAATGATGATGGTGATAATAGTGGCGGTATTGATGCTACAGCTGACGATAATTGTTATAAAAAATAACCATGCATAACTATCAACAAAGACCAATGTAGTTTACAAAGCTATGGTAATCAAAAATGCAAATAAAATATTATTACACACGTACATACAAAAATAAAAGTACATGCTTAAAACGTTCACTTCGCTGCTTACCTCAATTTGACACACATGCAACACACACACACACACACACACACATGCATCTCCACGCACCCACCCTTTCATGTTCCTCCCTCTCTCTTCTCTCCCTCTCTCTCTCCTTTCTCTTTCTAATTTTCTGTCTTCTGTTACTCCATATCTTGAGACATCACATTTCACGCAACTGCAATTTACCCCCAACATGATACACGCAGTACTTATTATTTTTTTAATGCGGCAGCGACTAAAGACTTTAGAACTTTTGGAAGGAAGGCTCTTCTCTGTACACGCTCAATTTGGAACAGCTTTTGTCAATGTACAAACCTATGGAACTATTCAACTCGTATAGTCTTGATATGGTCCGTTTAAGGAGAAAGAAATATTGTGTTATTTATTTCTTATTTTCATGAGTGAGGTCTCAGTAAGATCAATTTTGTCGAAAATCAATATTTGTATCATAATTATTATTCATGTGGTTGTATTTCCCCCTGAATTACTTTTGTTTATTATTGCATTGTTTTATCAAACAATTTGATTATTGCTTGTTTTTTATGTATCGTTTTTTTTTAATCCTTGAGTTATGTAGCCTAATGAGCAAGAAATTGAGGGGCTAGGCATGCCATATCGGGCAACATTTATATAAAAAAGTTGCGAGCGAGCAAGGTGATTTTTTATTTTTTTAATAAAAAAAAAAAGTGCACACCTAGTTACCAATAATGCACATAGCATTTCCATTTATTTGAAAGCAGGATAAAAGCAGTATGTAGATTAAATGCCTTGCTCACGGGCATATAGATGCCGCCGCCGGGATCGAACCCCGGACTTTATATAGCTATATAGGCGCCTTAGACCACTCGGCCACGGCACCTCCATGGACCACGGTGATCGAGCAAAAACAAAAATTGACAAGCGCCCCCAAGTCCCCCATCTGTCCGCTACTGAAACACACACACACTCTCTCTCTCTCTCTTTGGATGATTGGCGACAGCATTGGCGGCGGAAGCCAACAATTTTAGCCAACAAGCTAAAAAAAAAAGGTTATCAACCACAAATTATAGGGGGCACGCTGGAAAAAAAATTGACAAGCAAAAAAAAGTTACTAACAAAAAATTTAGGGGGCGGGATCGCCCCCACCTAAGTCTTAGGGGGGCACGTCCCCGCCCCCCCCGCTTCCGCCGCCTATGGTGACACGACATTTGCTCCTGCGTCATTTGCTCAGGTCTTAATATCTCAAGAGCATAATACCTTGGTCACATTTGTTCTACGGCGGCCGTACGGCGAGTCGAAACCAGCCGTTTTAACATTTTTTTGTACCAGCTACATGTCGGTGGTTATAATACAAATGAATAAAACGACTGTTTCCGACTCGCCGTACGGCCGCCGTAGAGCAAATGTGACCATGGTATAAGGTAAAGTTAGGATTGTAATAAAATAATGTTTTTGGTTCAGAATAATATGAAGATAAGGATTAGGATTAATACAGTTCTGGGGGTTAGATCTTAATTTTTAGCTTAACGTGCAAAATTTGGTTCTGAGCAATTGACGCCGGAGCAAATGTCATGGAACCGTCATGTTTTGACGTTTTCTAGAACGCGTGACTAAAACGAAGTAATAAACACCAAAATACCACCCATAGGTTCAGACGGGGGTTCAGAAGACAAAGTACCTCCCTTAAAACCTGTATATCAACTCCTGTCTCCTGTACCCCTGTCTACCCCTCTTCATTTTCCCTCACCCTTCTCTCTCTTTCTATATAGAACTCTTAACCCTTCTCTCTTTCTCCCCTCCCTCTCCCGCCTCCTGTTCACTCCCCAATGCAATTGCACCTTTATGCCCGTTTCGTGGGAAATCCCCACATTTTATTTATTTGCTGGCATTTTGGTCGGATCGATGAACACTGTTTGCATGGTAATCCATTGTGATGTCGACTACACCAATATAAGCGTTTTGGCATAATGGTATAGTGTTCATGTTATTCATATGATTACAAGTACACCGTAAACATTGTTCACAATACTTCATTGCTCAGAACAGTATATGAACGAGGAGACATGGTATAGACATTATGGGGAGCTTCATATCGGCATTTTCGAGAAAGGTAAAGTTAAGTAACATTTTTTGGTCTCGGTTCTGGTTCCGTCGGTGCCTTAAGTCACATCGTAGGTAGGCCTACATGTGTATTAAAATAATCACTTGATATAAATGTCTTGAGTCATATTAATCATTGAGAAGTATTTTCACTGTATGCCTAAATGCCATCATAACATATTACGTATTCGTCAAATTACCAAGTGTGTTACATCACAAAACAAGTGAAAAATAATTGTACATGTTATATGTAAGTATACAGGCTATTGCCCTGAAAAGACTAAAAATAATATACATGTACATAATTATAAGGCCACTCCATTTACTATTCGCCAGGGTGATGGTGATACTAAAACATCATAAGGGGAGGGTTTGACCTTTCAAGTAGTTAAAAAGGTAGAATGGGAGAAGGAAGTTAGGTAGTGCCCCCATCAAAAGTTCCCCCCACTGCCCTTGTAATTCTACATGGGGAACTCAAAACACTTTTTTTGTCGTAGGCCTCAACATGCTTAACGTGTAGGGTACACATGGGGCAGAGTGGTTGGTTACTCGTTTATAAAAAAAAAAAAAAAACCTGAAACCCACATAATTGCATTGGTTACTTCGTAAATATACAATGTAAATGATCCATTTTTTCAAAATCGTTCCAGCGGACCATGCCTATAGAAGAATAGGGGGCTTTCGCAACAACTACGCTGACGCTTTTTTGGAACATAGAGGATCTATTATCAAAAGCCTTCATGACAAAGCAGTCTTTGTCGAAAATCGGGAAATCAAAACAGCAGTTTCGTCCGTGACTGTGGACAAACGATATGTTTGCAATTTTCCGTCAGTTCCGACTCTTAGGACGATCTGCTGTCCAGGTCCAACAATCTTCAACAAAGACGTCTTAGCTGTTCATTGTGATTTGACGGGCATTTTCGGTGCATTTAATTATGTTTGTCCCCGGCGAAAACTCGCTATTATGGCTTGTTATGGATGATGGCATCGTCTTAGCCCATCCGGACTCTAATTATAGAATCCCGGGTTAGCTCCTGTAATCCAGTGCATGCCATTGTAGCGATTTTTTTTTTGAGGGGGGGGGGGAGGGGTGAATTGAATTCCCAGGCGGCTTGAAATCAGCCAACTTTGCACATGTATCAAATCTTGAAAGAATCTTCAGACCCCCCTTAAGCGTACCCTTTATTTCTCGCCCACCCCCCTCCCCTCCCTGGAACCGCCACTTGCAACGTTTTGATTTCATTTTTTCTAGGAGGAATCCGCAGAGTTGGTTCCTTTAAAACAGAGAGTGGATGTTGTCGTTTGCAGTGGCAGCCTGTCGAACAGCGTCGAGGGGCTCACCCACCATATCAAACAATACATAAACGATGTTGTTAGGACCGTAAGGTTCGAGACACTTCCCTACAACATCAGTGATATGAACAGGTTTGATCTGACCGGTATAGATGTTCTGCTACTCTGCCACTCCATACACAACAGACGATTCTCTATTACTGATGTCACTGACTCACTCTACGATGGTTTCTTACAGCGCGCTAGGAAAACGCTCGGTGAGATTTTTTTTCTTCCAGATAGACCTAGTGGCGTAACTTGAAAATCTGGTCAGGAAGGGGAAAGAGGAGGGGGCTCCGACAAAAAATAAACCAGTCGAAGCTCACCGATATGTTTAGGTAGTACACAAAACATCTTAAAAAAAAAAAAATCTGTCCGAAGGGGGGGGTGTCCTCCCCAAGTGAGCATGTGTGTATATAGGATTAGGTTCATAACTAAAGGTCGTTGGCATTTTGAATCGTCGCCGAGTCGGTCGTAAAGAGTTGCCCGAGGTTAAATTATCAGATTATGCAGTTACACCTGTAGAAATATTTTCCCTTTTTGTGGAAGTTCTGATGTAAAATCTGTCCATGGGCCATTAGATCCCATCGAAATGAACACAACTACAATTTAGTCTATTTCAATTTGGACAGGAAAAAGCAAGGTTGGAGTCATCGCTTACGATTTTCCAGAAGCTGACCTTTCACCTGAGATCCTTCCATCCAAGATGGCGTCCTTCCGGTACAACCAACCTACCACGTTTGAATGTGCATCCCTTGCTCTGATCGGTGGAAAGCTCGACGAAGGGGATGTCCAATTGACAGAGGATCAACTGGAAGAACTTCAGCAGTTCTTTATCAACTCCTCCTCCCCACCAATTGAAGAAAAACTTACAGTTACCATGAGAAGCTCCTTTCATCTTATAACATGCAATGTATTCAATTAAATGGACTCACGCTAAATAGGTTACGCGACGACTCTACCCGACGCGATGGAATGCAACAAGCCCTGTTGTTCTATCTCAACCTTTCAAAACTGAAACGGCGACGAATTCAAGAATGAAATAAATATATTGAAAATGCCTGTCAAATAACAAAGGAGCTTGGAGGGTTTTTTGTCGAAAATTGGTGAACTGGAGCGGCAATTTCGTCATTTCTTTCGGAGCTGACGAAAAATTGCAAATACTGATGTATGTCGATCGTTCGTCCATACAGAGTCCTGCCGTTAGGATTCACCATATTTTGGGAAAGACTTTTTGGTTGTGCTTGTCATGAAGAACATTTTGCAATAAATTTTCTATATATATGAATCCGTTTGCAGTGGAAGTCATGGAAGTGACAATTCACTATTATCAATTAACGTGATTTTATGTTGATATGAAGGAAGTCAAAGTCAATTATTTACCCATGATTCTTTAAGCATTCAATATGTGCTACCAAACACTACCAAAACATGGGGATATAACGGTTTTAAATGCAAGTTTTGTTTTAACTATTGTTCACCCTTATTTCATCATTCTAATAGCAAAAGTGGGTTGCTGTACGTAGTGCAAATAATTTTTCTTGACTTGCTCTTTTGTAAACGCATATTTATGGTTTGACACAATTTGCATCATTATTATTTTCATCATTTAAAGCAATAATTGGTCATTGTTTTTTAGCTCCTGAATTCTGAGAAGAATATGATAGAGAAGAAGAAGAAAAAAAAAGAAAAAGAAGACAAATAAAAAGAAGAGAAGGAGGAGAGGAAAGAAAGTACGAAGAGAAGGAGAAAAAGTAGAGGAAGAAGAAAAAACCGAAACGGGTTTTTATAATGCGGTGCAAATATTTTGTTTCCTTACACTTATATATTTATCTTCAAAGATTTACGCATATATAGGCCTGGTTCTAATATGAAAATATGGAATGTTCATCTTATACAGTTTTTGATTTCATCCCACATAGTCGCATTCCTGGAACCTTCATTTTTCTACCCCCATCCTCTATTTCTCCACTCTCTTCTCTCTCCCCCTCTCTCTCTTTCTTTCTCTCTTCATCTCTTTTAATCTCCGAACCTCTCTTCCAAAGTGCTCCCTCAATCCACCCACTGTCACCGGTTACTCCTCTCCAATCCAATCTCTCCCATTACCTCTGGGGGACCATCTTGTTTTTGTTCCTCTATATCTCTCTCATCCTCTCCAGCATAACTCTTTCAAGGCTTGGTGCCTTTTAGTTTCACATGTCTAGAAGAGTGTGGGACGTCAGGGGAGCGATCAAGAAAGTAGCGCTTTCTTTTCAACTGAATAACAGAAGTGATGTAGAATTACACACCAATTTCTCTTTGATATTCTTCTTTCTTACATTTTCTTTTCTTTTGATTTGATTCATTTATTCTTGTATTTATTTATTTATTCATTCATTCATTTATTTAATTAAATTCTTTATTGCATTAATCCAACAATGAAATATAATTCAATTAACATAGTATGCATTGTAAAACAATGTAAAGCATTGAAATCAATCGATAAGTTTATAATGTATAATCCTCAATGGTCTCCCCAAAGTATTTAGCTTTTCATTCCATTACTATCATATCAGTGAAATTTGTGTCATTTCACGTGTAGTATTTATTCAATCGTGTATATTCATTTTTGAGATTTATTCATCTTCACACAGTTACAGAAATAAAGGAGTTACCTTCATTTATCGAAAATTGTGCCGTCTTATGATTTTATTTACATTGTTTCATTTCGAATAAAAACAAGCAATATGTCATTTACATTGACCGGGATTTAGCGACTACTTAATTACAAATACAAAATACAATAGATAACCGACCTATAATTGTAAAGCTTATAGAGTCCCATCTTTTATCTGGTACAACATAGAAGATTTATCATTCAGGCATGAATGAGTAAAACCAATCTAAAAAAAGGATACCAAAAAGTCACTTGGGGGTGGTATCAGAGTTTAAAAAAATGAATTTTTTAGAATGTCCAATATCTGCTCTTCAATTTGGTACCTCTACAGAAAAATGGTCAAGAAATAACAAAGTTCTGTTTATTTGAAATATCTGTTGGCTTGAATTTCAATAATTTCATAAAATGAATAGGTTTTACAAGCTAGCTTTCAGACTTATATACTCGACACTACGTTTTCAAGACGATTAGCCAATGCATGCCCAAAGTCGTGGGAAAGTGGTGGAAACACGTAATTTATTTTCTGCAATACAAGCAGTGATAACCGACCGACCTGTTTCGAAGAAACAGAAATGTATGGAAGCTTAAAAGTGCCACCGAGATGTTGAGATAATTATCTCGGGAAGTCGACATCTTGATAGCAAAAGATAAGATGACGAGATCCCGGATCTCATCATGTCGACATCTTTAAGAAGAGATGATGAGATGACAAGATCCCGAATCTCATCATGTCAACATCTTTTAGAAGAGATGATGAGATGACAAGATCCCGGATCTCATCATGTTGACATCTTGTAGAAGAGATGATGAGATGACAAGATCCCGGATCTCATCATGTTGACATCTTGTAGAAGAGATGATGAGATGACAAGATCCCGGATCTCATCATGTTGACATCTTGTAGAAGAGATGATCAGATGACAAGATCTTGGATCTCGTCATGTCTACATCCAGTGGAAGAGATGATCAGATGTCATGATCTCGTAACTCGTCATGTCTACATCTTTAAGAAGAGATGATTAGATGACATGATCATGGACCGAAGATCTTGTCATCTGACAATTTCTTCTAAAAGATGTCGACATGACGAGATCCAAGATCTTGTCATCTGATCATCTCTTCTACAAGATGTCAACATGATGAGATCCGGGATCTTGTCATCTCATCATCTCTTCTACAAGATGTCAACATGATGAGATCCGGGATCTTGTCATCTCTTCTAAAGATGATGATGAGATCCGGGATCTTGTCATCTCATCATCTCTTCTACAAGATGTCAACATGATGAGATCCGGGATCTTGTCATCTCTTCTAAAGATGATGATGAGATCCGGGATCTTGTCATCTCATCATCTCTTCTAAAAGATGTTGACATGATGAGATCCGGGATCTTGTCATCTCATCATCTCTTCTTAAAGATGTCGACATGATGAGATCCGGGATCTCGTCATCTCATCTTTTGCTATCAAGATGTCGACTTAAGCTTCCATAGAAATGCGTTATTTCTTTACCATTTTCTGTGATTGAGACATCACATTAAAGAACAGATATAGAACATTTCTTAAGCTTGTGGTTTTCTTTTCAAAATTCAGATACCCCCCCAACCGAATGAATTTTTTGCATCCTTTCTTGAAATGGCTTTTACTCACTCATGCGTGGATGCGAAATTGTACCAGACGATGATAGGTCATTTGTCTATTGTTTTTATGATTAAGCTATATTATAAAATCATCGGTAAATCTCGGTTTCGTTTTCTGTGGGACGCACTGTTTATCAATGATGTCTTGAAATTTTTTACTGGATATTGGGATATTGTTTATTAGTTTCAATATTTTGCAAAACCTTGCAATTATATTTTGTCAAACCACGTGAGCTTCAAACTTCCAACATACAACAATAACAGTTAGAATTGTGACTATGGTTGTGGCCACACGCACCATCCTAAATAATTTCCAATTGTAATGCAAGAAAAACTGCAACATTAATTCTGGATGTACCCTTCAAAAGTTAAATATTCTGTTTATGTTGTTAAAAAGGTGAACAGAAATCAGATACTGAACAAAAAGCACAAATCTTTTTCTTGTTAGTAAGTAAGTAGAAGATTTTTCTGCAATAGGCAACTTCCAAGAAAAAAACAAGTCCTTTTAATATGTATCAAGTATAGCTGCTTCACAGGGAGCGGGTTGTGTGGTGGATTTCATTAAAACTCCTTGATTGGATGATGTAGTTAGTCAAACACACCCATGCATGTTTATCAATCCCTTCTATTATTTATGTCATGAGGCATTTGTTATTTATAAGTAGACATAATTTTTTTCTCTTTTTGACAAAAAACTATTTTGTTTTGGTTTATCTGCTTATATTCCTTAAATTGTATATTTGTTTCGTATTATTTTGTATTTCTTGTTTTGAACAAAATATTGGCAAATGCCAGTGACGTTCTAATAAATTCAATTCAATTCACAAAACAGGCTAATAAATCTTAATGAATCAGAAGAATGGTTGTAGTGTTTAATGATACATCCAAAACACTTTTGATCTGTTTCTTCCCACAGTGATTCGATGATTTCACTCCATTGGTAATTTTCTTCTTCTGCTTTAGTTCAGGGCCCCGGGAACCAGTTTTTCTGGGGTGCTGATGTAAATTTGAAAAGAAAAAAAGGGGTGTTTCACTCAAATATGGAGAAGATGGAGGTAATTTGGGTCCCGAGAAATTTGACTCCCTCCCCCCTCCACAAAAAAAGAAGAATAAAAAAGTTTCACTACAAAATGAAGGTCATTTTAGTTGCATAAAAAATTGGCCGTGAGTCTCAATTAGCCTATATTTTGCAGATGAGTTTGTTGTCCCCAAAAGTAGCAAATTGTGGCATAACAATTCTTCTATTTTTATGTTGTTTATAAAAAAAAATTGCTTAATTTATTTATTTATTTGTGGTTTCTATTCATACATTTCTAAACACGTGACCACGTCAAAGTTCATTTCGATAAAAATAGCGAATAATCCCACTCAAACATGAACCATTGAAATTTTTCCGGCATTACATTTTTCATTGGTGGGGCGATCGCCCCTGCCCCCTAAGATCGACGCCTCTGGCTGTATCATCCTGCGGCAGTGTTTCCACAGATCCAAAATAAATTTCCTGAAACAGAATTCAAAATTTCCCGATATATATAGACATTTCCTGGAATTTTCAAGCATGATTTTAAAAAAAATCGGAGCAATAATCATGCGGGCGTATGTGCGCATCGGTACGCACTACGATCAGGAAGGATGCGCGCTACACCATTCGGAGGGAAAATTTCCCGTTTTGAATTGTCCCGTTGCAAAAGCAATTATTGGCGGGAACCATCGGCAGATCTAGGGGGGGGGAGCACATCTGGTCCGTGCCCCCTCTTATGAGAGCCGCAATAGAAATTTGTAAGTAAATATACCGTTTTTACCAAGTGTGCCCCCTTTTGAATGTGAGGAACTTTTTTTTGCATGTCAAATTTTCATCGATAAAATGTGCCCCCCCCCCTTTGGAAAATTATGGATTCGCCCCTGGCGTTGACGAATATCATGTTCACGTTCACATCAAAATACAATTCATTTTTTGTCTCACCTGCGAAGCAAAGTGAGACCATAGGCGCCGCTTTTCCGACGGCGGCGGCGGCGGCGTCAACATCAAATCTTAACCTGAGGTTAAGTTTTTGAAATGATGTCATAACTTAGAAAGTATATGGACCTAGTTAATAAAACTTGGCCATAAGTTAATCAAGTATTACTGAACATCCTATCAGAGTTTCATGTCACATGACTAAGGTCAAAGGTCATTTAGGGTCAATGAACTTAGACCATGTTGGAGGAATCAACATCGAAATCTTAACCTGAGGTTAAGTTTTTGAAATGTCATAACTTAGACAATATATGGACCTAGTTCATGAAACTTGGACATAAGGTTAATCAAGTATCACTAAACATCCTGCATGAGTTTCATGTCACATGACCAAGGTCAAAGGTCATTTAGGGTCAATGATCTTTGGCCGAATTGGGGATATCTGTTGAATTCCCATCATAACTTTGAAAGTTTATGGATCTGATTCATGAAACTTGGACATAATAGTAATCAAGCATCACTGAACATCCTGTGCGCGTTTCAGGTCACATGACCAAGGTCAAAGGTCAATGAACATTGGCCGAATTGGGTGTATCTGTTGAATTACCATCATAACTTTGAAAGTTTATGGATCTGATTCATGAAACTTGTACATAAGAGTAATCAAGTATCACTGAACATCCTGTGCGAGTTTCAGGTCACATGATCAAGGTCAAAGGTCATGTAAGGTCAATGAACTTTGGCCATGTTGGGGTTTTTTGTTGAATAACCATCATATCTCTGTAAGTTTATTGGTCTAGTTCATAAAAAGTGGACATAAGAGTAACCATGTATGACTGAACATCTTGTGCGAGTTAGAGTAGTATTCAAAGTCAGCACTGCTGCTATATTGAACCGCGTGATGCAGGTGAGACGGACAGAGGCATTCCACTTGTTTATTATTCATTTGAAGAATGATTTTAAGCTGTTCGCCTCAGTTTAATTCATTTATTTCCATCTTCATACAATGAATATACAAAACAGAATAAACGTTGTAAGAAATGCTTCCATTTCCAAATAGCATCTTAGGAAAATGATCGATATGTAAAGTGTTTCCTTTGAAAACGTCCTTGATGCCGATATACAT
This sequence comes from Lytechinus variegatus, assembly GCF_018143015.1. Classification (NCBI taxonomy): domain Eukaryota; kingdom Metazoa; phylum Echinodermata; class Echinoidea; order Temnopleuroida; family Toxopneustidae; genus Lytechinus; species Lytechinus variegatus. The sequence continues at coordinate 14,561,173 of NC_054757.1, forward strand.
TTAGGCATTTATAGATGAATATACTAACATACTGTATGGATATGTATTTCAACTATCAGATGACAGCATACATACACTATTAAACTAACAATCAAAATAAACAACATTTTCTCAGTCTTCTCAAAGAAAAATACATATACACTGCACATAGCGAAAACATACAGCATAATAGGCCTACTTGTATGGATATTGTACAAAAGACAGTGAAGGAAGAGGTAAAACGTATACTCATACCTCAAGAAAAAAAATATGAATATAACATCACAGTAGGCCTGTGATTATGGTTAATTGGTCGAAACATAGAAATCAATATGAATCAATATGTTCAATTTAAAAATCACTCTCTTTTTCTTCCTACTTCACTCAGGTTTCTCTTTCTATGTTGAAGTCCTCCCTATAGCTCTCTCTCTTTCGCCCCATCTCTCAGTCTCTTTCCCTGCGGTTATCCCTCTCTTCCTCAATCTTCCATTATTTAATGAGACATATCTTTTAAGTAGATTTATGTTTGACATAGAATATGGTAATTACGTTTTCGTTCATTTGTATTGTTATATTGTATTTCATTTTTTTTTGTACATTGACTCTTTCAGCATGTGCTGCTGGTCAGGTTTTTTTGTGTATACATGCCAATGAATAATAATAATATATGAAATTACACACAATGATCACAATGATCATGAAGAGGATCAACAAACATGACACTAATAGATGGATTCAATGTGCGAGTGTCATAAACAATATTGGACATTAAGAGTGTCGTATGTGAAGTGTAAATGCAATCACTGGATGAAAAGAAAATAATTTCATATACAAGAAATGTTATAAGAGCCATATTAGGGTGAACGATACACAAACATGCACAGATTTACACAATAATAAACAAGAATGCATAAAAAGTAGACCTACGGGGGAGGGGGGGGGGGGGGTCAGACCGTCAGTATAGGCCCTACCATCATTCTCAAGATAAATGCGCTTGTATGGAAATGACACTGTTACCATCCTTATAAAAATGACACAAAATAAAGACAAGGTCGTAATAAAAAAAAACAATGCATCCATGAAGAATAAGCAAGGCATAAGAAAACAATTCAGGCAACTTGAATTCCTACCAACATACGACAATCACAAACAGTCATAACTCATAAACAATCAATAACCCAAACACAACAAACATCCTATAAATAATTAAATGATTGCTGCTTTGTACAAGCTATAGTAGGTTACATTCATCATAATGGGGAAAATAGAAATTAAAATTTAGTTTTACGAAATCCTATAAAGTCCAAAAGACAAATGTAGCCGTTCTTTAAATTGTTATGGAAAAATCAATCAACTGGGGCCGCGGGGGGGGGGGGGGGTAGGATACGACAAGTCCCATAGATCATGTAGATTGTGGGGGAGGTGGAGGATCTTCGAAACATGGATCAAGTTGACATGCGTACATGCAAGGCGAGATATGAACAAGGAAAATGCTTGAATGACCATTAGGTACATTATAACCGTGACCTGGGTCTTGTCCTGGGAGGGTATCTTTTCTGTGTATTGTATTTGTGTTCCAGGCGTATCCCGTCAAAATTTTGCTTTCAGGGAACTTGGCCTACGCCTTCTACTATTAAAAAAATATTGCACATTTATATTTTTATGACAAATGATTTTGTATAATTGATATTGGAAAATGATAGGCCTATTTTGTGAAAAAATGGAAGAAAATAAATGCTTTATTTCAAGCGAATTAAATTATTATTATTATAATTTTTAGGGGAGACGGGGGGCATTATAAAGGTGTATCCCTCCGCAAGCCTTTGCTTCTAGGGTCTTACGCCTTCTTCTATAAACATTTGTGAAACGAAAGGAAATTAATGTTTACATGAATTAATGAACTCAAGTTCCCTTGGAGAAGAGGCCACTGTTCCAGGGTCAGGGAGGGAAGGGGTCTAGGTGAGAAGGGTGTAACTGCAGGTATTACCATAAAAGGAGAGAGGGCCTAGTGTAGAAAACGCCCACTGAATGCTTTCTGTGGTGTTAGGCTTTTCCATAAAATCAGAGTACGATATCCGACAAGAACCACGGGCCAGTATCGGTAAATGGCAATAGCCTCAAGATCTTAATACTGCATCGCATTAACTGATATGAGTTACCCCATTATGAATATTTGCCTTTCTTGAATCTTTACAAAAACATCTTTATGAAAATCGTTAATACCCCCTTCATTTTACTTCATTTCAAGCGTTTTTCTGATACCTGCTGAAGATTTCCTTAAACCTTATATCATTTTCATGATTCTGCCTATATACAGTTGAATTGGTATCGACAGATATGAAGTTGGGAGAAAATGGAGAAGCTCACTTTCAAGAGCTGTCATTCCTTTCTTTCAGTGAATGATGACCAAAGCTTGACTGGGAATCTAACATCATTACCTCTAGGCCTAAAACATGAGTGAGGAGGGCTGATAATAGCTGCCCAATTTCATAAAGACTTGTTGTATTACGTCAAATGCACATTAATTATGTAACAAATCTGCCATCAGTCAATCAAATTGAATGATTTCGCTAAGTATTTAGTATTTAGCGCGTGGAGCACGCGTACTAGATACGGGACTGTAAAAAAAAAGAAATGGTAAAATATACTGAATGAAATTCGTCTGCTTGTTCATTGTTTCAAACTTAAATATCTTTGTACGAACAACCACTAAGAAAACAACCTTTTGAGCGTTTGTAGAGCAGAGCGAAAGGCAAAAGAATGCTTGTACACACTGCCCGCTTGAACATTAGAGAGAATGTGCTCAACGATCGACTTGCAAGCATCTTTGGCTGATCCGGATGCAAATGCAAGGAAATTAAGCATAATAAGAGCTTTAGAAGGTCTGCCTAAAGGGTCTAAATCCGACATTATTCTTTCGAATTCGGCAGGTGACAGACTTGACAAGTAAATACCAATGCAATGCTCTTGGGCAAGTTTATGGTAAAACTCGATGATCATTGGGGGTTCTTCAAACCAGACAGCGGGTTCTGTTGATGCGGTTTGTTTGGACACAAGGCCAATATGAACAGCAATATCAAGGGCACCTTGGCAGTGTTCAAAGTCCTTCAATGAAAAAACTACCCTATCTTCATCTGTTTTAAAACTCTCAAAGGCAACCCCTCCTACACTGCAAATGAGTAACTGTAGTTCTTTTGCAGAAATATTCCGAGTCGTGGGTAGTCCACCCACATTCCCCTTTGAACGCGAGTGCTGGACCATGTACATCAATAGATTGTCAAAAAGCGACGATTGCGAATCAACAGATTTTAGTAGATCACTCTGCCACAGGGTACAGATTGCCATACAGAAGAATGGGATCTCAACCAAGCATCCGATTTCGCTCTTCCCCTTCAGATAGTTTTTTAGATCATTACTAGAAAGCGGATCCGACTTAAAGAAACGATCCATATATTCATCAGACTTCTCCTTTGTGAATCCTTGAATTTCCATCACTGCATAGACGAACAGGAGATCAGCTTCCTCAAATGCTTCCTTGCCTTCAGGGCGACTTGTCACTAACACCCGACATCCTGGAAACCGTTGAAATAAAGTAAGCTCAACCAGACTACTCTTTTCATCTTCGGTGCTGAGTGATCCACTAAACTCCTCGAATCCGTCCAGAAGAATTACACAATCTTCGTCATTGTCGCTTAAGAATTCTTCAATTTCTTCCGGCGTGACACCTTTCATGCGTCCCAAAAGCTGACTCACAATGGCTTCACCAAGAGATGTATCTTTCCTTGTTCGTCTGTATTTTAAAGCGAACACGAGAGGTACATCTTTCAAAGGAGAATCGCCATCTTTCGTGGCCCAATCATATGCCATCTTTGCGACTAAGGTTGTCTTTCCGTGACCCGGTTTACCAAGGAGTAGTATCCTAGGAGGAAGAGATCCATCAACTTTCGTCTTGAAGATATCGTTGATAGATCCTGGAAGTGGAATGCGTTTTCCATCTTCTCCTCCCCTCTGTCCTTTGTTCTTGGCGAAGAGGTCGATATTCGTATGGAGATCATCGAAGTCAGTGTAGCTCGTCCTGTCCCACGGTTTTAAAGATATCTTTCCCGTCCTCGTGTATTGATCAATGAGTTTCTTCCTGCAAGCATCAAGCGACAACTTTGGTGTAATCATCTTCTTTGACGAACCTAATTGGATGATGAAAAAGAAGTGAGAATTTATGACACATTTTTTCAACAACTGATATGGTAAAACAGCCCATTGACGTGACAACGCCATGAATATTCGAGCAAAACCTAAACAAAAATTTAGATTTCGTATAAAACGAACGATCATGAGCAAAGTGAGTGATTAATCGGATGATCAGATGAACCGGAAGCCTTCAGGAAGATACAACATTCATTTCTTAAAAAGAATTAAGATTATTGTTATTTCATTTTAATGATTGACATCATTATCATACTTTTTTTGGAGGGAATTACTTTCTGTTGGATTCACCAAGAACATAAGCTGGTGTGTTCACCAGCTTTCAGAGAAATAGGTTCTAGTTAAAAATACGTACATTTTGGTTTAGCCTGTTCTCCTGTTTGCGAATGGTCGTTTAGTGAAGCTAAAATATCTTCCATCCTCTGTTTGGTTGCTGTGCCATCGGAATCCTTCATTCTCCATCCCCGTAGCATATGTAAAGTAATGTCTCGCGTATCATCACGATACTGGTGCTTTAAATTGTGAACTTCCGTTTGCAGAAAAACCAATTTGCACTCCAAGATCTTTAAGCTGGTCGTAAGGCACACGACGTGATAGGCCAAGAGCCTCCTCGTCAGTGAGAGACATGTTACCCTAAAACATAAAAAATCATTTTGTAAATGTATTGCACACACACCCTTTCACACTACAACTCCCCACTCCCTCTCCCTCTCTTACTCTCTCTCCCCCCCTCTTTGCACCTCTACCCCCCATACACACGTACACCTTAGAAGCTAAGTTCATCGTGCTTTACCATGCAAAATAAAAAGAAAGAAAGCTCTGTTTCACAAAGTATTTTGACATATTCTACTCACCGGATTCATTTGCCGCTTATACTGACTAAAGTTGTTATCAATATAGCATTCTGGTATTCCTTTGTAGTAGCTATAGCCTATCCAAGGCGTTTTATGATCTGTCAGCTATCAGTTATGATCCATATACCAAAATCAAAGACCACGTGGTGGAGTGTCATGTTAATAAGTAAATATTTAACCAAAAAGTAAATACTAGAAGTGCGGTATACAGAAACCAATTGACCTATGGACTACAATGTAATGTAGTAGTGCTCTTATTTCGATGATAATGTCAAACGTGCACAAGTCAAATTACACAATATGTACAATCAAAATGTTCATAAAATGTTCTCTTACAGGGCTCTCCATTATCATATACATACATATAATACATAATTCTTAACATGAAAAACATTAAAGCATTTTATTATAAGAATCATCACAACCACACACAAAAAAGAAGGCAATGCTTTTCAAAATAATACTAAGAATGAGAAAGAAAACAAAAAAAGATAAAGAAAATTTTAAGAGATATGCATATGATCGCCCATTACGCCCCGAAACCACTCGTGATAACTTTTCTAAATACTAAGTCGTATCAGGGGTCATGGTCTGTCTCTCAAAGTAGAGGGGCACCAAATAAAAGGGCACTTTGGGAAAAAACAAAGAGGACACCTCTATATTGTTGAAATTCGAGGAGGAACATTATTATTGTTCTTTATGAAGAGACAAAGCAATATGCCATCCACTTGTAATGATATATTTGATTACCTCGCTAATAGGAAAAGGAAGTTAAGGAGAATGAAATGAAAAAAAATAAATGTTTATTTGAATTGAAACATTTTGTGCCGCTGAATAAGGCACGCTTTACGTCTTCTTCTTTCGCCATTTGCTTATGTATAAATGGTTCCAGGGAAAACGCCCTTTTAGCCTTATACATTCTGCAACAATACCCCATGCCAGCGTCGTAAATAAAATTTTCAAGATAATTCCGAGCAACAAGCTACACTTCTTTAATGAATCTACGCACCAAGACCCCAGCTAATAATGATTTCCCCTGTTTTTTTGTGCTGAATTTTTATCCCATAAATGTAATACCATGTGGCCTTTTTTTGTCATTTGGCCATATAGGTCACGTAGATGGGATAAACTGGGATCTTAAGAGAATATGATGAACTTGTGAAGCTACAATTACATAAATCAACAGAAAAATAACGTAACCATAATGGATCAATGACCGACTTTAAGATTGGAATTTAAGAAGAATAATTCATTATGAGTAAAAAAAAGTATATGAAACTTCAAACCGAGTTTACTTATCAGTTGAAAAGGAGCATTTTTAAAGAAAAAAAAAACGGTGACAATAGTTTTTCAGTAGGAATACAGGTATTATGTCTCAGGGGGTATTGCAAGAAAATATCTGCAATCAATCGCAAATATTCTGTTGCAATTTTACAGATGATTGATCACTTTTAACTATATAGCAAATCAGATAACACTCCTTATTTCACGGAGCAGATTAGCAATCAATCGCAAATATTCTGTTGCAATTTTACAGATGATTGATCACTTTTAACTATATAGCAAATCAGATAACACTCCTTATTTCACGGAGCAGATTAGCAATCAATCGCAAATTTGCAACCGATTGCATGGCAATTGCTTGATTTCGGGAACCAAATTAGACTTGCAATTGATCGCAAGTTCATGACAACTCCCCTTTTAAAAGTCTAGTTTAATGGCCATAGACAGTAAATTGTGTCAATATGCTATGGAAATAACCTAAGGAGAAATTTTATGATTGAAACATTAATATTTACATTACCATGATTAAAGCAAGTGCATGGATATGCAATTCTGACAATCCCACGTAGGCCACATGATCACGCATGCCCACTAAACAAGATAGAAATACTCAGATTATGGCTTCCGTGAGACAGGTAAGTGGTTGAAAGCTCATAGAAATTATATTCTTAATGCTGTATTTTTAAACAACTGAAAGTTTAAAAAGTACAATAATAGTGAACACTCGGACCAAATCATATTAATTCATATATTATTTCGAACACATTTTTATTTTAATTGTTGACCTATATTCAAAATATCATGTGTTATATCCGACTTCGGAATACTGTATAAGAACGTTTTAGCCCGATTCTTCAATCGACTGATGTGAACGAAATAAAGTCAGATTTGTAGTTAATGATTAGTGAAATGTGGAAAGACATAAAGAGAGATGCTTTGTAGATGATCTTATATATTAGTATAATTGCTTTCAGTGGCGTACCGTGGGTCACGGCATGGGGGGGGGGGGGTCATAAAACTTCATAAAACAATAATAACTCGAAGTGCGAGGAAATATATTTGGTGTCTATTGACTTGAAAAAGGGAGGTTTTAATACAACAGGATTATATATCTCGTTAAACAGACAATGCGAGCACTAGGAACCATGAAGACATGTGCCCTGAGCAAATTATATTTCATAAAGTTATGATAAAAATGTTTCTTATGTAATATAATATAACATAATTACAATATATTATAATGAATAATAATTTCTTCTTTCCCACTACGTTTCTCTTACTTTCTCCCTCTTTTTTTTCTTTCCCCCCGTTCTTGGGTCAGCCGATTGCCCCCCCCCCCCGTAGTTACGCCACTGATAGCTAACTTGATCTAATCGGTAAATTACCGATTAGATCAAGTTTAAGTGCAAGAAAAGGCTAACATCATCTAAAGCTTGTCCTTAGACCAAACGCTTCGGTCTCTGTCATATTGGTTGTTCCGCTGAACTAAGTAAGTCACTGTTTTTCATACCTCATAAGTTTATTTTCCCCGTTTTTTGTGCATTTCAGGCCAAAACGGAATATATAATTTTTTATTTTGGTCCAGTTATTTTTGTATATTTTCATGAATTTTTGTTAACCCCTTAATGGCGGCTGCACGATCGCGAGCCGTCTGTGTACGAGGAGAAATACAAAAACAAAAATGTTAAAAAACTCCTCGAAATAGACGGCTTCCAGCTGTCTACTTTGTCATATGCTACATGTAGGCTTACTCTATACCTTATACCATTATACATAATTTAGCCCCTTTGATCCATCTATAGCATGTATATATATATATATATACGTGATATAACATGCTCTATTATTCTCATTCATTCGTTTTATATTAAATTCGTCAAGATCCAAGGTGATACAGCTTACCTTCTTCCACCAACCAGGAGAGTGAAGGTCACTGTATGCAGTTCTAATTTGGAGGAAAATGTATCGGGCCTTATCCAGCACATCCAACAAAGACTGCCCGATGTTGTGGAAATGGTGGAATTTAGATCCCTCCCGTACAACATCAGCGACATTGAAAAGTTCGATTTGAGAGGAATTGATGTCCTTCTACTCTGCCACTCCATGAACAACAGACTATTATCAATAACTGACGTCACAGATGCGTTGTATGATAGATTCCTGACAAGGGCTAAGAAATATTTGGGTATGTAAGCGGGGGGGGGGGGGCAGGGGGGCACTTGCCCCCCCAAATAAATTTTTTTGGGGGGCAAAATCTCGTTTTTGCCCCCCCATATGCCCCCCTAAAGAAAAAAACGATAAATCATTCAAGGACAAAAGTAAACGATGAAGGCACTTTTCTGCATAAAATTTGTCATTTCCATTGTCAAAAATGAAAAAATTTCGCCGCTGACGGGGCAATTACATAATCATAGTAAGCCTCGCGTCTTTTGACGAACATGTCCCTCTGTGAAACATACCTTTGATAAGCCCCTTTTCCATCTTATTACAGTGTGATAACGTTTAACCTTTTAATGAATACATTTCAGACTAAAACCGAATGGCAAATTGAAAGTGGTTCACCAATGCAATGCTGGCTGTGTCGGCTAACAAACGCGCGGTCGCCCAGAAACGCTCAGACCGGACCCGATATCACTAACGCGCGTGAACGCTAGTTACTCGAGCAACATATGGAATCTGAAAATGACTGTAAAACAGAAAAGGTTAAAGAGTTAAAGAGGCTTGAGTAGTTGGATTATTGGATAAATGAGAAGATGCTAGCTTGAGTTGGTGAATGGAGTGCAGAGCAGGAGTACTTATCTATTAAATACTCAATCCTCTTCTACCTTTTCTGGTTTACTGTCTTTCTAAGGACTACGCGCATTTAAACAAAAAAATTAATCGACTATCAATTGTTCACTTCTCCCCTATCAATTTCACTTCTTCCTCTATCCACTTTTTCGAAAACCCCAGATGGTGTACCGACAACCAAATCCGCTATTGGAATGTAATTGTTTCTTCTAATATTTAATAATGTTACATAATGTACATTATGAACTGCGGTAGTTTGTTAAAGGGATGGTCCGGGCTGAAAGTATTTATAATTTAATAAATAGAGTAGAAGTCACTGAGCAAAATGTAGAAAATTTCATCAAAATCGGATAACAAATTACAAATTTATTGAATTTTAAAGTTTAGCAATATTTTGTGAAAACAGTCGTCATGAATATTCATTAAGTGGGCTGATGATGTCACATCTCCACTTGTTCTTTTGTATTTTATTTTATAAAAATAAGTTTATTAAAAAAAATTCCTCCAAGAACTAGAAAAATTGGATTGACATCCGATTTAGTGCATTAGATATTTATTGCAGCAACTTATTTCATTATAAGGGAGACATATTATTCACACAAGTATTAAATAATGAAAAAATATGATTTTATGTAATAACATAAGAAAACAGAAAGTGGAGATGTGACATCATCAGCCCACCTAATTTTCACAAAATATTGCTATATTTTAAACGTCAATAACTTTATTATTTGTTATCCGATTTTGATGAAATTTTCGGCATTTTGCTGAGTGAATTCTACTCTATGTATTAAGATATAAATATTTTCAGCCCGGACCATCCCTTTAATCAGTTCATGATTATTTACAAATGAATATTTCCTGGAATTTGATAATCATCATTTCCTAGTTATGGTCACATTTTCCCCAGAAAATATGTAAAGAAAAAAGAAGATTTTGAAGGGGTCATCTAAAAGTGCTTCCCAGCCATACAAAACATGCAAAAGGAAACACATAAATCGAGTAATGAATGTTTTAAACTTAAATGATTTTCAGAAAAGATTTAAATTGTTAGACAATTAAGCTTGACATATTTCTTTTTCCTTCAGTTACAAAATATGAAATGTATTGCCCATGCATGGATAATCAGGGACTATCTCCAATGCTGATGTCAGAAGTGATTTGCATAGAATGGGTATTTAAGTGCTTATCGACGTCTGCCACGTCAGAACAGTATGACATTTTGAACATTCATTAGAATTTATTTTGTTTCTGTTGTTGCGCTTCTTCTGCTTAATACACTCCTTGTTCTGACAGGAATTACTTGAAACTTATGATTGTGCTCTCTCGCGTCGTCCGTGTATGTAAATGTACATATAAATATAACTGAAAGGATATTGCATGAAAAAATGTAATTTCTGGTATTTTGAGTCAACATAGGAAATTTAATTGATCAGACACAAAAAACACATTCCGAAGCGATCGTTTTGCGCGTAGATTTCATAGGTTCTCATAGATAGTGAGTATAGTCTTTTGTAGTGAATTCTATGTTTGAATTTCAAGAAATTTTGAATGCTCTTAGAAACGCAACTTTGATACTCCATTTTTACACAAAGTCCTTACCGTGGGGGGGGGGGGGGTTGTTGCACCCACAAATGTAATAACGCCCACAAATGTAATAACGCCCACAAATGTAATAACACTTTACCCACAAATGTAATAATTTTTGATCGCCCACAAATGTAATAATGACTTTACCCACAAATGTAATAAATTTGAAGGGATTTGTGGCGAATCCGTTCTAAACTAAAATCCTATAGTAATGCGTTCATATAGCACAAAAGTGCAGTCTTTTTTCAGACCGGGTTAATAAAACATCAAAGTACAAGTCCAAAGTCTTTCTTCCAGTCCCGGTTGTTTCAAAAATTATAATATAGATCCAAAGTCTTTTTTCCAGACCCGGTTGTTTAAAAAATATAATAAAAGTCCAAAGTCTTTTTTTCCAGACCCGGTTGTTTAAAAAAAATGTTATGTAAGTCCAAAGTCTTTTTTTCCAGACCGGGTTAATAAAACATCAAAGTACAAGTCCAAAGTCTTTCTTCCAGACCCGGTTGTTTCAAAAATTATAATATAGATCCAAAGTCTTTTTTCCAGACCCGGTTGTTTAAAAAATATAATAAAAGTCCAAAGTCTTTTTTTCCAGACCCGGTTGTTTAAAAAATTATAATATAAATCCAAAGTCTTTTTTCCAGACCCGGTTGTTTAAAAAATTATAATATAAATCCATAGTCTTTTTTCCAGACCCGGTTGTTTCAAGAATTTTAATAAGTCCAAAGTCTTTTTCCTGACCCAGTTATTTCAAAATTTATAATATAAGTCCAAACTAAGATACGATAATGATATTCCTGTGGAAAAAAATGGGAATCGAGCTTAGTCTTTTCTCCAGACCCAGTTAATTAAAACTGGTGGAATTAATGTCTTTGTTGTTGTTTCAACTTATACGGTGGATATTGTGAATATATGCACTAAGAGTAAATTGAGAATCAAGCGTAGTCTTTTCTCCAGACCCAGTTACCTGATATTTAAACATTATGAATAGCAGTTTAAAAACAGTATAAAGACCCCATAATCTTATCAATGCTGGATATATAGCGTAATCTTTCAGCCCGACCATTTTTTTCTTTAAAAAAACGCTAATAGTAAGAATTAAAAAAATCAAAGTTTAAGACCAAACAAACCTTCAACCTAAGAACCTGTTTTAAAAGAGGTTTAGAGTGTTGTCTTTATTCCAGACCTAAACAGTTACGAAAAAAAATCTTCTAACATAAGACCTTATATTCTTATTCTCTTGGAATAACACGAGTTTTTAAACGTACTCTTTCCTCCCGACCCGGCTATTTAAAAAAAAAGTAACTGAAAAAAGTTCGAATCTAAGACCAAATTTCCAAAGCCTTTTCACCCAGTAAAAATATGTCTTTTTTTAAATAATACTACTACCCCTACAAAACATTGTAATAACGCGTGGGTAAAGCAGACATCCTTTCTGCAGACTTGGTTACTATTTGAAACATAAAGTAGTTTTTACAAATATTCTAAAACGAATACCCAATAATCTAATTACTGTGGAACAACATGAAGACCGATTGTCGAAGATCGACTTTCCTCCAGACACAGTTATTTTAGGAATAAAAAATCAATAAAACTCAACCCCAAACAACGAATCTAAGAACCAACAATCTTCCAAATTAAGACCATGCATGTAGAAAAGCACACGGTTAGAGCGTTGTCTTTATTCCAGACCCAGTGATTTAAAAATGATTTAAACAATCCTAAAAACAAAAGACTCATATTCTTATTCTTGTGGAATAATACGAGTATTATGCTTAGTCTTTCGTCTGGACCCGGTTATTTAAAAGATAAAGAAATATTGAAAAAAAATTGACAGCTGAGACTAATCTTCAAAATTAAACCCACTTGAAATGCTTGGGCTTAGAGTGTTGTCTTTACCCCTCACCGACGTATATTATAACTTTTGAAACGACCGGGTCTGAAAAAAAAGACTTTGGACTTGCATTATAATTTTTGAATTAACCGGGTCTGGAAAAAAGACTTTGGACGTATATTATAATTTTGAAACAACCGGATCCGGTAAAAAGACTTTGGACGTATATTATAATTTTGAAAAACCGGGTCTGGAAAAAGACTTGGACTTGTACTGTAATATTTCATTAACCGGGTCTGGAAAAAAGACTTTGAACTTTTGTGCTATATGAACGCATTACTATAGGATATTAGTTTAGAACGAATTCGCCAAAAATCACTTCAAATTTATTACATTTGTAGGTAAAGTCATTATCACATTTGTGGGTAAAGTGCATTATTACATTTGTGGGTAAAGTGTTATTACATTTGTGGGCGTTATTACATTTGTGGGTAAAGTGTTATTACATTTGTGGGCGATCAAAAATTATTACATTTGTGGGTAAAGTGTTATTACATTTGTGGGCGTTATTACATTTGTGGGTAAAGTGTTATTACATTTGTGGGCGTTATTACATTTGTGGGCGATTATTACATTTGTGGGTGTAACAGGGGTCCCACACCCTCTCCCGCTCGATCGCTTCGGTATCTCACGCTGTCAAAAATATTGTGCCCCCTTCGGGATTTTGCCCCCCAAAAAACTGAAAGTGTTCCGGCGCGCCTGCCTGTCACTTCATACAACCTTATAATTCAGACGCATACCCGCACACTGTTTTGTAATTAGAAGATCAAGAACTCGTATTCCAAGCGCTCTCATACCCTCAAACATTTTGATTTAATTCACTAGCCGAGTTTTTTTTTTAGGAAGTCCACTAGCCGGGGACACTTACACACACAACTTGAGTTTAAAAAGTTCACAAATCATGCGGTTACTATTAATATGGAACGGATTGACATGAGCATTGGCGACGGAAGCCAAAAATTTAAGGAGGGGACAACAAAAAAAATTTTGAAAAGACAAAAAAAAAAAAAAAAAGGTTCTCAACCCAAAAATTTTAGGGGGGACGTAGGAAAATAAATTGACAAGCAAAAAAAAAAAAAAAAAGGTCATCAACAACTAATTTAGGGGGGACCGTCCCCCCCTCCTCAAATTTAGGGGGGGGGGACGTGTCCCCCCCTAAATTTGAGGAGGGGGGGCGCGGATCCCCCCGCTTCCGCCTATGGACATGAGATAAGGAATTGATTGGCATTCTGGACGGGGAATTCACCGGCTGTAGACGTCTCCAGTTGATGGGTAAAATGCAAGAAAATATCCCAAAGGTCATTACAAACCCATAGACGAACAACCACACAGATATCTCAGAAATCAGAAAGTCCAGCTTGTTCACTCGAACAATAATATTCGAATGAACCACATGCATGATTTATATGATTTTGTAGTGTCATTCAACGAACAAATAATGATCCACAAGACCATTTTTTAAAATTTTCTCACATTTTATACTGCTCTTTTGTAGTTGTAATAGGCATATCAAGTAATTGCTGAATAACCGTAACGATTCGTTTTAACTTCCATCAGACTGACTGCCATAACATCAGTTAAAAAGCAAGTGTGCGTGATAAACATCTAAGGCTGTTCCTCAGCCATTAATAAAAAAGGGAGAACGAAATGAAAATTGATACTTTCTCTATCTTTCAGGAACATGTAAGGTAGGAGTCATCGCCCATGACTTTCAAGAAGATTTTGTTAGAGAGTTTAAAATGTCTTCTTTTCGCCGCACACAACCTCGGACGTTCAAGTGTGCATCGCTTGTTTTGATTGGAGGTCAGCTGTCACGTGATCAAGTGGAGCTAACCGAGAAACAGCTTGGTGATGTTAAGCAGTTTTTTTACCAGGCATCACATCCAAGTCGCTGGGAAAGGTTTCATGTAATGCTCCGCAGAATAATTAATTGTTGGTGCCTGTCTAACCACGATGGTGATGGTAATAAGAAGAATGATGATGATAATAATGTTATAGCCTACTCACGACAAGTTTCGGGGGCGTCGTGATCCGAGTGGTAACGACTCTCGTCTTTTTAATCAGAGGGACGTGGTGCGATTCCCAACCATGGCGAGTACTGTAATTGTGCTGGACTCAACCCAGGTGAGGTGATGGGTACTTTGCAGGATTAATTCCTTGAATGTACCAAGCGACTTATAGCAGCTGGAGCTAAATCCGGGATAATAGTGCTCCATTGATAGTTTATTTCAATTTTGCAATATTTTATAAATATGTACATGCTATTTGAAAAATGTCTCATGTTTACTTTACTTTAATTATGCTTGAATTTATTGTTATGCTATATCAGTAATTTATATCTTTTAGCTATTTTGCATTCTCACAATTAGTTTGTTTCATACTATGACATGGGCGGATCCAGGACTTTCCAAAGGGGGGGGGGGACATTTCTCCCGGAAAATTTGACAAGCAAAAAAATAAGGTTATCACCCAAAATGTAAGGTCATTTTGTCGAAAATAAATTTGACAAGCAAAAAAAAGGAAAAAGGGTATATGTCGATATATTGCGAAATTCATGGATAGGATCATACATGTGTTATTTCGATTTTGAATGTATGTATTCATTCATGTGCCCTTGTGGGTTTGAACTGGATTTATACACTCTAAAAACACTGAGTAAAATTTTACCCAATATTGGGTAGAAAGGGAACATACATATTTGCTGGGTATTAAAAAAACATATTGGGCTATTGTAACGCAACATTGCGTAAAATGTACAAAATATATATTGGTTATCTTTTCGCCCAACCAACATGTATGTTCCCGTTTCACCCAATATTGCGTAAATATTTTTGGAGTGTAATGTTTGGTGTTTGTTTCCGCTATTGTTTTCAAATTAACACTCTTCTACCCCTCTCATCTTCTTATTCTCTCTCCTTTCTCTCTCAATTTTCACATTATACATTCCATTTTCTTTGCCCTCTGTCCTGCTCCCCCTCTCTCAGTTTATCCCTTTTTTCTAATACTTTTTTTTGTAGTGAACTACATGTTTATATTGCAAGTATATTTCCAAGCTTGATGCATTCCAATCATTATAATTCTCTGAACTGTAGGCCTACTTGTTCTGGTACGTGTTTTTTTTATTTAGCTTTGTAATTATATTATATATATGCCTGTTCATTATTTAAGCAGGATCTGCAGGTCAAAAAGAATAAATAATACATTGCAAGTGGATTTCTTATCTTGATGCAATCATTTCAATCAATTTGATTATGTGTATCGTATTCATGTTTTTGAAATTTGCACTTGATATCTTAATGTCACTTCTTTCTTAACGAATCCCATCAGAATGTGCTGGTCAATGTTTTCGTGTACATGCCAATATAATTTATAACTGAAAAAAAAATCAATGTCGTTTAAAAAGAAAAAAAAAATCCGAAGTTGAGTGATTGTCATAGTTATTTTACTTGTACAAGTACTAGTAGTAAGCATTCAAAATATACGATGTTTTCATCCAATGATGGTTCCAATAAATGAACACCATTGCTCCGAAAGAATATTTCAAATGATGAAGCGGATGACTCACTTTTATATTTTATCAGTGTCTTTAAAAAACTGAAACTGAAAAGGGACCACACTATAGATCACCAACACAGATAAGCACATGTTGGGCAGTGTATCACCTTTTCTTGGAAAAAAAGACCCGACATTTGGGTGGAATTCCAGGCTTTTGTCTATTTCTCAGCAATAGCACATTTTTGTTTTTACTAGAATCATTTGTCAAATATTTTTGCTCCGCTACAGATAAAGAGTTTGGTGGTTGTTTCATTTGATTATATGCAGTAATTTTAGATCTTTACCACAACGGGCATTTACGTTTGATTTATATGTTCTAGATTTGTTCAAGAAAATCAAGAGAGAATGTGTGATTGTCAACTTGTTATCAATCATACATTTATTTGAATAAATATAGATATTATTTTCCTACAATATGTCATTAAATGTTTCATGATCTGAAATGGCTGATGTGTTGCACTTTCCAACTTTCAACTCAAGATAAAGACAATGTGGATCACAGAAGAAACTCAAGATTGGGGAAAGTTGCAACAGCTTTTATTTATTCCTTTGTTGTTCCAGTTTGTGGATTTTGTTTTGTCTGATACCTACCAGCCGGGTCAACTTCTTGACAGGTAAAGTCTGGAAAGCTATCACACTAAGAAAAGTGTGCAATTTCATGCACCCTACACAATACTAAGAAACTTCTTAAAGGGTGCAATAAACTACATCATGCACCTTAAAGGTAGTGCATTCTTTCGGGAAATTTTGAACGCAGAAAGATTGCACCTTATTTCCACTTTGGGTGTAAAATTGCACCGAGAAGGTGTTTCCAGTATTGTATTAATATTTCAAACTTAAACTCTTAGTGCATATCGAAAGTTCACGCAAAAAATGTTTTTCTTTGTTACAAATACCCTGTCATTCAAGTCATTTTGTATACTTTTTGTTTACCCATCCTCCCTTCGGCTCAGTGGGGTAGCTACGGGGGGGGGGGGCACGTGCCCCACCCCTGAGATTTGGTGTGCCCCCAGAAAAAAAATTGGCAGAGCGCAAAGGGAGAAAGAAGAAAAGAAAAAAAGGAAAAGAAGAAAGACAGAAGACAAAAAAGAAGAGAAAAATAAGAGGAGGAAGACGAGTGAATTAAATAATGTGAGGGGAAGACTTGCAAAAAAAAAATCTTTCATGTTACTATACAAAATTTTTGCTTGCGCTTCGCGCCAGAATTGCCTGTTCGATGAGATTCATATCTTTCTCAATAGGCTGACATGGAGCAAATTTTGAAATCAATATACAAAACATATTTTAGCTCGGATATCGAGCTTTCATTATTTTTTCATTTACAAATTTAAGTGCTCTGTAAAATGTCCGTTTATGGTCTACATATCAGCATTTTAAGCCCACGCTGCGTTGTCACATTGTTTGATTTGCCAAGTTCATATTGTCTACGTGTATTCCATAATGTTCCATTAAACAAATGTATTCAGAATGCCCAGATTCTAGGTCTAAATCTAAAACATGCGCGATAGCCTGCATATTGTTTATTCAAAATGTACTTAAATTATCCAGTTTCACATCAGAATATCAATAAATGTCTGCTCACGCTTCACGATCGCATTATACAATGATACCCAATTAACTATATCCTATTAATGATTTACAAAATATGAATAGAGTGTCCTGCTTTCATGTTTATGTTGTTTTATAAGAATAAAACTAAGAAGTGACTGATCGGGGAAAATATAGGTGAAGATAATTTCGGGCCCCGTCCCCTATTGGCGAAAGTCGGATCCGCCCTTGTGATACATACACATCGGAAAAAATGGCCGGTGCCCCCCTGAAAAAGCAAGGACCCCCAGTGCCCCCCAGGAAAAAAATCCTAGCTACGCCACTGCTACTTGTCTCTATATGTTCCTTTTTCTTTAATATTCATAATAACTGAAGTTGTCCAGCCAACATTATTAGATTATTTGTAGAATGAAAACTGATGATGATTCCGAAGGTTCGTAATTCCAAAGGTTCTTTATTCTGAAGGATCGTAATTCCGAAACACGTAAATTGCCTTTACCTCGATGTTCGTTAATCTGAAAACGAAAAAGGGTTCGTCAATCCGAACATTTGTGGCCTAATTCCGAAGGTTCGTTAATCCGAAAAGGAAATGAGAGTCGTAATTCCGAAGATTCGTTAGTCCGAAAACGAAATGAGGTTCGTAATTGCGTAGGTTCGTTAATCCGAAAACGAAATGAGGGTCGCAATTCCGAAGATTCGTTAGTCCGAAAACGAAATGAGGTTCGTAATTGCGAAGGTTCGTTAATCCGAAAACGAAATAAGGTTCGTAATTGCGAAGGTTCGTTAGTCCGAAAACGAAATGAGGTTCGTAATTGCGTAGGTTCGTTAATCTGAAAACGAAATGAGGGTCGCAATTCCGAAGATTCGTTAGTCCGAAAACGAAATAAGGTTCGTAATTGCGAAACTTCGTTAATCCGAAAACGAAATGAGGTTCGTAATTCCGAAGATTCGTTAATCTGAAAACGAAATGAACAACGAACCTCATTTCGTTTTCGGATTAACGAACTTTTGTAACAACGAACCTCATTTCGTTTTCGGATAAACGAACATTCGGAACAACGAACCTTATTTCGTTTTCGGATAAACGAACCTTCATAACAACGAACCTTATTTTGTTTTCGGATTAACGAACCTCATTTCGTTTTCGGATTGTCGAACCTTCGGAACAACGAACCTTATTTCGCTTTCGGATTAACGAACCTTCGGAATATCCGAACCTTCGAAATAACGAATCTTCGGAATTACGAATTTATACGGATGATTCCAAATATGAGATTCAACCATAACATGAATGACTGTATAGAATATTGGGGGTAAAACACTATTCAAAAGGGCGACTTAAACCATGCGCATAAGCATAATATTTTTGTTACATTTAGATATCCTTTCATCCTTGTTAAAAAGATCAAAGAGCTTCAGAAAAACATGTGTTCAAGGAGCATACGTACCCATCATGGTTGGTTAGTAGATAACGTATTGTAATGCTTTTCTTGTCCAGATATTATCCAATCAAAGACATTAACAGTTGCAGCTATTCTTGATACACACAAAGAATGCAAATCAGATTTCAAAATGTCCCCAGAACAGAGATGACCTAACTCAATGACAGGGTAAAATATTTCCCTTTCTGTTAAATATATTCGGTAAGATATTATAGCTCCAAAAGTGTGGACTTGCAGGTCAACTTAAAGAGTTAACTTTTGTTGTTGTTTTTACTTTTTTTATCTTTATCTAGGAATAGCGTTATCCGCCTCCATGATACAATTCGTGTGTTTTTGTGGGTGTGAGAGTGTGTGTGAAATATTAACTTAAATGTACACATTGAAATTTTACACAATTTATGTAAAAAAACTATGGCACTGAGCATAACGTGTTTGTATACATCAGAAAGGGGGCTTGTGTCGCTGTACGTACCCCTCCCCAAATTTTTCGAGCAATCAATCGATAAAAAATGAAAAATGAATTACAATGATATAAAAAGTAAAGAAATGAAATTAGAAATTAAGGCCCGTCTGTCACAGTGTACATCTCAAAAGGTTTGGACCATTATATACTGCTTTGTAAAAAAAAATAATCAAAGTCATCTGTCAATTTTTAACATTGAAATATCCATAACATGCATAATGTGCTCCTTTGCCGTAGCCCATATTTTGTTGTTACTTCTTTATTAGTATGTACATTGTGTCAACAATATAAAGTGCCATAAAATCCAAGGAAAACTTATAGTGGTGACATGATATTTATTTACATTACAAAGATTATAACCAGCGAAGTAGGCACAAAGTCTGGCAAGCCCATGTCACCAGAGGTGATCCGGCATATAGCAACTCCGGCAATATCAATTTCACACACTCAACCCCACAAACCATGGCTTCAAGAAGGCAGGTGAGTTTTATTTGCTTGATATCATAGAAACGTTTTGCTTAATTATCCTTTAGTTAAATGCATTTCTATTTTTGGTATTTTAAAGATGATACTGTACGGCTTGCATAGAGTTCAAATTGTATGATCAAAGATTTATAACTGATCTGCTGAGCAATATGGTGAGATAGTGTTATGTACGGCGAGTCGAGACTTGTAAGCTTGTAGCAAGAGACTTGTGAAAATAAGTATTGTTGGAAATAGAAATCTGAGAAGAGACATTCACTTTTCCCAATTGATCGTGGGCCCGGCAGCCACTGTGCAGCACCAGATCGACGAGGCTCTATCCTTGTTGAACGCCAAACAGGCCAGGGTATCAGCAACTTCCATGTGTTTACGTCTTTTGGTTGTGAATTCCCGACCTCCCGGTTGTGAGACGGACGCTCTACCAACTGACCTTGTGCTATAATTATCGTATAATACGCACAGGTGGCAGAACCGGGGTCCTGTCCCCCCTAATTTGAGGTGGGGGGGGGGGGGACGGACCCCCCTGTTTTTCTGTTAACCTTTTTTTTGCGTGTCAATTATTGTTTCATGGGTCCCCCCTGAATTAAATTCAGGTGGACTCCCTAAAATTTTGGTGGATAACCCTTATTTTCTTGTCCAATTTTCACCTGTGTCCTTCCCCCAATGATTCTATAATAATATAACACTTTGTATAATCAATAAGTCTAAAATGTTGCAAATGAAGGATATTTCCACCATTTACACATTTATACATGCATGTTTGGTGTTATAACCTTTAATTATGTTTTCCGTTGATGCCTGCTTGCCAGTATTGATTTCTCAATGTTTTGTTTCACCGCAAATACCTTAGATGAAATACGCTTTGTATCTTTCTTAGAAAAGGCGCTACAGAAATGTTATTATTATTATGCATATATATTTTGGTGAAAAGCGAGATCTTTGGGATCCGTTATCATAGAAAACGGGATCATAGAAAACAAGGATGAAATACATGGTGGGAAATTTCCACACCCAGTGGCGGCACCAGGATTTGTAAACAAGGGGGGGGGGGAGCTGGGGCAAAAAGAACAGTTGGGGAGGTCGGGGCGGATCCAGGATTGTCCAAAAGGAGGAAAAATTTTCGGAGGAAAATTTTGGCCAGAAAAAAAAAATGTTTTAAACCACAAGCTAAGGTAAAAAAAAAAGGTTTTCAACCACAAATTAAGAATATTTCGTAAACGACAAAATTTGACAAGCCAAAACAAGGTCTTCAATTTCAAAAGAGGGGGCACACCTCCGTTTTAATGGCATTTTTACATTACAAATTTTAATTTTTCTTCTGTAAAGGGGGAGGGGCACGAACCGGCTGTGCCCCCCTGGATCCGCCAGTGGGTGGCAAAACCTTTTCGCCTATTTCACAAAGTCGATGATTTGCTTTTATATATCATGAGATGATAAATGGACGTCTTAGCATTTATTTAAGTATAAATATTTTATTAAACAATTGATGAAAGCGCGTAGCGTCAGCTGAAACTTGTGATACTAAGCACTTTGAAGGTGCAGGATGCGTATCTCGCTAAAAAGAAATAATAAAACCTCGAATCATGAGGAAATAATTTATGCATATTGACTTCAACACTAGATTTTTGAGCCCCATGTTATCATTCTAACAGATCATTATTTATCTCAATCAAAAGCCATTGCGAGCGCGAAGCGAGAGCAAAATTTTGAATTTGATTTAATGACCTGCAAGATTTATGAAAGTGGCTAATATTGTATGGAGCTAACCATGACTAGATGGAATTTTTTATCACAATTTAATCAGTGAAATGCTGTTTTAAGGCACTTTACAACTTGAGTAGAATACTCATGACAACATTTACTATACATTTTTTGTTAGTTTTGAAAAATTTCTGGGGGGGGCAATGATCTTGACTAGAAGGGCAAATGCTCCCCCTTGCTCCCTCCACCTTGGCGCCGTCAACTTTCCTACCATGACTTTGTACTTATTCAACCGGGTGCAATAATATTCTTTTATAAAAAGACAGGACAATTTGACTTTTCGAGTTACAAGTTTATTTACATTTGTAGCATATACATCAAATACGTAATCAAATACAAATCAAACATAATTATGAATTAACTACAGGTAAATATTATTACAAAAGCTTGTATGGAAATGAGGGGGATCCGCTAAGAAGCACTGCTTGTCGAGCGTGGATCCCCTATCATATTACATTAAAGAATGAAAAATTTGGGGGAAAATTATGGAAGGCCTACAATGATTAGCATTTCGAACCCCTCGACGCTGAGTGTTATTCGTGTTAAGCACATTCGACCAAGTGTTGTCCCTATGAGGTTCTAGTGATTGCTTACATCCATGACTCACATTCGTTTGATTTCATTTCACAATAGAAAATGAAGGGTGAAACAATTAGTCTTATTCCACCAACAAGGAGAGTGAAGGTCACTGTATGCAGTTCTAGTTTGGAGGAAAATGTATCGGGTCTTATCCAGTACATCCAACAAAAGCTACCCGATGTTGTGGAAAAGGTGGAATTTAGATCCCTCCCGTACAACATTAGAGACATCGACAATTTCGATTTGAGAGGAATTGATGTCCTTCTACTCTGCCACTCCATAAACAACAGACGATTCTCAATAACTGACGTCACAGATGCGTTGTATGATAGATTTCTGCCAAGGGCTAAGAAATATTTAGGTATGTAAGTTTCAGAGCTGTTACCTGTTACTGTCGGCTAATGAGCTTATCCAGACAATCACACGCACTTACATAGTCTTGTAATTTGACAATCAGGGACTCGCCAAAGTGGGGACTGGTGTTCACGTTCTGAAGCTCTCAAACATTTAAATTTAATCCACTAACCGAGTTTATTTTCCCCTGACATAAATATCCGCCAAGCGGGGACACTTCATACCCCCTACACACACACCCTCACACCATCACAGAACTTTAGTTTAAAAGGTTTACAAAATCATGCGGTTACTATCAATATGGAACGGTTTGACATGAGATTAGCATGGTCTTTTGGATCGGGGAAATCCCCGGTTGTCGGACGTCTCCAGTTGATTGGTAAAATGCAAGAAGAAATATCCCCCAAAATTAGGTCATTACAACCCCACAGACGAACATCCACACAGACGTCTCAGAAAGTCCACCATGTTTACTGAAAGTATAATATCCGAAGAAATCACAAAATGTACGTTTGATTGTGTTTTATGTATGATGTGTGTCCTGTGTGTTGAGATGTTCCTATATCTTTCCTTCTGTAGTCTGCAGTAATTCATCATGTAAATCTGAACAACCACACTTTTATGCCTGTGGGACATCCGGGGGGGGGGGGGAATCACTCGACCAAAAAAGTGGTAGGGGTGTGCCGCGGGCGAGACAAAAACCGGGGCCTTGGAGCGGGCTTATTGCAACAAGTGGAATGACTCTGGCTGTCTCACCTGCATCATGCGATTCAATATAGCAGCAGTGCTGACTTTGAAAACTACTATTAAATAATTATTCACAAAAAACACCATTCATATAATAATACAATACTACGTTCATTGACATTTGACCTTGATCATGTGACCTAAAATTTGTCAGTGATACTTGATTACCCCTATATCCACATTTTATACACTATATCTGTAAACTTGAAAGTTATGACAGCAATGTAGTAATCACCCCTAAAATGGCTAAAGTTCAATGACCTTAAATGACCTTTAACTTTGGTCATTTGACCTGAAACTCACACAAGATGTTCAGTGATACATGGTTACTCTTATGTCCACGTTTTATGAACTAGACCAATACACATACAGAGATATGATGTTAATTCAACAAATATCCCCAATTTGGCAACAGTTCATTGACCCTAAATGAACTTTGACCTTAATCATGTGACCTAAAACTTGCACAGGATATTCAATGATACTTGATTACTATTATCTCTAAGTTTCATGAATCCAGTTGATAAACTTTCAAAGTTATAATGGAAATTCAACAGATACCCCCAATTTGGCACAAAGTTCATTGACCCTAAATGACCTTTGACCTTTAGTCATGTGACGTGAAACTCAAGCAGGATGTTTAGTAATACTTGATTAACCTTATGTCCAAGTTGAACTAGGTCCATATATTTTCTAAGCTATGATGACATTCCACAAAGTTAACCTTAGGTTAAGTTTTTGATGGTGATTCCCCAACCCCCTCATCTAGGGGACACAGAACCAGTTGACCATAAATGACCTTTGACCTTGGTCATGTGACCTGAAACTCAGGCAGAATGTTCAATAATACTTGATTAACCTTAAGGCCAAGTTTCATGAACTAGGTCCATATGCTTTCTAAGTTATGCTGTCATTTAAAAAACTTAATCTTAGGTTAAGATTTGGTGTTGACGCCGCCGCCACCGCCGTAGCCTCTGTAGGAAAATCAGCGCCTATAGTCTAACTCTGCTATGGAATCAAAAGCCTTGTAATCATAATTTAGCCCGTCATTGGGAGAATTTACGAAACTAGCATAATAATACTACTAACAAGTGGAATGCCTCTGGCCATCTCACCTGCATCACGCGATTCAACATAGCAGCAGTGCTGACTTTGAAAACTACTATAACTCGCACAAGATGTTCAGTGATACTTGGTTACTCTTATGTCCAAGTTTCAAAAATCAGATCAATAAACTTTCAAAGTTATGATGGTAATTCAACAGATACCCCCATTATGGCCAAAGTTCATTGACCTTGGACATGTGACCTAAAATGCGCACAGGATGTTCAGTGATACTTGATTACTCTTATGTCCAAGTTTTATGAACTAGACCAACATACTTTCAAAGTTATGATGGTAATTCAACAAATACCCCCAATTCGGCCAAAGTTCATTGACCCTAAATGACCTTTGACCTTAATCATGTGACCTGAAACTTGCACAAGATGTTTAGTGATACTTGATTACTATTTTGTTTAAGTTTCATGAATGAGATCCAAAAACTTTTAAAGTTTTGATTGTAATTCAACAGATACTCCCAAATCGGCCAAAGTTCACTGACCTGAAATGACTTTTGACCTTAGTCATGTGACATGAAACTCTAATAGGATGTTTAGTAATACTTGATTAACCTTATGGCCAAGTTTCATGAACTATGTCCATATACTTTCTAAGTTATGATGTCATTTCAAAAACTTAACTTCAGGTTAAGATTTGATGTTGACGCCGCCGCCGCCGTCTGAAAAGCGGCGCCTATAGTCTCACTCTGCTATGCAGGTGAGATAAAAAGGAGGGTCCTCGGAACGGGCTTCGGAACTAAATGTTTGTGAAACAGGGATCCTTGGAACGGATCGCCAGCGTGTGAGTACGTGCGTATGCATCCATATGGAACGGGCGTGCGTGCATGATGCAGCTAGCGCGGCCTCCGCCGGGTGCGCTCGCGCAGAGGTGATGGTCGGACAGCGCTCTTCGGCCGCTCATTGTAGCAGATCCCCCGGGGGGGGGGGAGGGGCACTCAGTATATAATGCATAGTGGGTATGTGCCACGGAGGGGAGCAGGGTGACCAGATTTCACAAAATCAAATACGGGACAATCGACAAAATAAGATTAACAAAGAAAGCTACACAGTGTTAGACTTGTGAAAAAAATATAAAGAATCGGAAGGGAAGGTGAACGAAAGAATGAAGGAGAGAAAGAAAAGAGATGAAATGGGAAGAGAGAAAAAAATGAAGGGGAAATGAAGGGAAAAAAGAAAAGAAAGTTAGAATAAAAGAAGAATGAAAGAAAGACTAAAAGAGAAGAAAGGTTTCCGTCATTCTTTAGATTGAATGTAGAAAGAAAGGAAGAGATGTTATATGAATGTGTGAATTCAAAGACAAAATAAAGGAGAGAAAAGCAGTAAGAAAAAAGGAGGAAAGGAAAATAAAGGAAAGTCATGTTTCCTTCATTCTTTGAAAGTACATGTAAGAAACGAAGAAAGAAGTAAAACAGGAAGGAAGGAAGGGGGAGGAAGAAGGAAAGAATAAGGGAAATAAGGGAAAAGAATAAACGGAAAATGAAATAAAGAATGAAAGAAAGGAGGAAAGAGAGGGAGATAAGAATGAAGGGAGGAGAGGATGAAAGAAAGAAAATAATGGTAGGAGAGAAAGAATGAAAAGAAAAAGGAGAGAGAGGGAGAAGGAAGCAAAGAAAGTTTAAGGAAAAAAATTAGGGAACAAAAAAAATAAAATTTAATAAAGAAGGCAGGTAAAAAAAAGAAGGATAGAAAGAAAAATGAACAGAGAGAGAGAAAAGGGATCAGGAAATAAAGATAGATGGAACAAAAAGGGCAAGCAGGAAGGATAGAAGAATAAAGATAGGAGGATAGAAAAGAAAGAAAAAATAAAACAAAAACAATCCAATCATCTAACAAAACATCATGATATTTGGTGTCTTTTAGTATATAAAAAAAATTAAAATGTTTCAGTAATGAATAAAATTTCGAAGTGAGGCATTGTCAACTTAACAATTTGATGACATCGCGGCATGATACACAACGAAAGCTGAAATAACTAGATCTAGTCATGAAAACTCATAACTTGTTTTTCCGATTACATCCCCAAATCAGTAACTTAAGAATCCATAATATGATTATACAAATCTCCCGCCGATTTTGTGATTATTTTGGTGGAAAAACTGTTTATCATGTCATTGTTTGAACCATTGAGAATCTGCTCCGATTCTAATTGCTTAGCCAGTACCTGACAAACACAGGCAGGAGGCCAGTTTGCAATGTATTGGGTACAATTTAGCAAGAAAATCACCGCAGAACTTGCAAAGGTTTAGTTATCGATTTTATTGTTGTCTCTTCTTCGTCATCTGTTGGTTATTTAAAGAAAATTCGTTGGTTATTGGCTATTGGTTGGTTATTTAAATTGAATGTATTAACTACATTTTGTTCAATTTTCTGAAATACGGGACAAATAGGCGTCCGGGAAGTGTTTGTCGGGACGCCGGGATAAAGGAGCAAAATACGGGACGATCCAGGGAAATACGGGACGTCTGGTCACCCTGGAGGGGAGCCCCATTTTTACACTCAAATTTCCGCTCCAAGTCATAGCATTTTTGTCTTATTGAGAAAAAAAAACAAAGAAAGCCGCTCCAAGGCATAGTATTTTCTTCTTATCGAGAAAAAAGAAGAAAGAAATCCGCTCCAAAGCTTCGCGTATTTTTCGTTACGCCGTTCCCACCGCGTTGATCTGCGACAGTGAGCTGCAATTTTGGTGAAAAGCGGCCGCAGAGCTCGCCCGGGCTGGCGGAGGCCGCGCTAGCTCCATCATGCACGCATGACCGTTGAGATGCATACGCACTCACACACTGGCGATCCATTCCAAGGATCTCTGTTTTCACAAAGATTTGTAGTTCCGAAGCCCGTTCCGGGGACCCTCCTTTTTACAATAAGCCCGCTCCAAGGCCCCCATTTTTCGTCTCGCCCGCGGCACACCCCCACCATTTTTTGGTCGAGTGCCCCCCCCCCCCCCCGGAGCAGATCAATGCGTCCGGAACGGCGTAACGGAAAATATGCGAAGCTTTGGAGCAGATTTTTTTTTCTTTTTTTCTCTTTATGAGAAGAATATGCTATGCCTTGGAGCGGCTTTCTTTGTTCTTTTTCTCAATAAGACAAAAATGCTATGCCTTGGAACGGAAATTTGAGTGTACTAAAATGGGGGTCCCCTCCGCGGCACATACCCACTATGCATTATACACTAAGTGCCCCCCCCCGGGTGGATTTCCTTGCCGTTTTTTTGAAGGTATATTTTCATCTCATACCATCTGTTTTACATCATGGTTTTGTCATAGTAACAAACTGTTATTAAATAGAGGTGAAAAACAGTGTGTATTATTTAGGTCTAGAGGGAGTTTAATCCCTGATGATGTTTATCACTTAGTTATTGGTAATCAACAGATCAAGTGCAGTCAACATTTGCAATTTCTAGGTGTTACGGTTGATTAATATGTATCTTAGAAAAATCACCTTGATAATGTATGTCCTAAACATCTCGTTGTGTTGGAGTGATATCCAAACTTCGTTATCCAAACTTCGTTATTCCCTCCCCCAGCAGACCCTGGTTACTTTATATATTGTTATTGTCATGCCTCATTTGATGTACTGCAGTATTGCTTGGAGGCACACATATAGGACCCACATACATTAATCAAGTTCTCCAAAGAAAAGGTACTTGATACATATAGGTCACCAAGTACTTCTTTGTTTTTAGAGCTGCAAATTTTACCCTTTGATGAATTGGTCTCTCTTAACCACGTTAACTGTGTAACAATCATGTTTCAATTAAGTGTCAATCACGCCAGAATGGATTTTTTGTTTGATGTTTTTGTGGAAAATTCTTCCATCCATCATTATCATACTCGTCAAAGACACCTTATCCACCACCCATTAGCAAGAACCTAAACTGCTTTGAATTCATTTAGAATAGTTTGTGTTGAAGAATGGAATAAGTTACATCATGACGTTAGAAATAGCTTGGCTCTGTCTCGATTTAAAATATTGAGTAAAAAACACATTTTCGATAGATTGTGTTCCGGTGTGAATCACGATGCAGATTGCAATGAGTGAGGTCTCCATGTATGTGTATGTGTTTGGGTGGGGGTGCGTTAGTACGCCTGTGTTTAAATGTGTACATTTATTATTAGAGGTTGTCTATACAGGGGTCAGAAACTGTGGTGTTCCGGTTTCTTTGGGTCGCCTGCTTATTTCATGCGCTGTCTTTTCCTAAGCGTTTTTGAAGCATTCACAATTGTGGGCCGATTTTAATGAATGAGGTTGTAGGATGCTTAGGGGAACTCCCTGCATCATTTAGGCTGGTACCACGGGCAAGCAGACACATCACCATTTTATAACTTACCATATTATTATATTGTTACATAATTTGTTCTAAAGCTATACTCATTGTAAATATGTTACTTTTGTGATATACCGCAATGTAGAGGGGCCCCGTCAACAAGCTGTGCTTCGCTGGGGTTTCAA
This sequence comes from Lytechinus variegatus, assembly GCF_018143015.1. Taxonomy (NCBI): domain Eukaryota; kingdom Metazoa; phylum Echinodermata; class Echinoidea; order Temnopleuroida; family Toxopneustidae; genus Lytechinus; species Lytechinus variegatus. The sequence goes on from NC_054757.1 coordinate 14,590,263, forward strand.
ACGTAACCTTTTTTTCTGAGTTATGCTTTGTACCACCGTTTGTGTTTGATATTATACTAAATACTATACTATAATTTTCCATGTCATTCAACTATCAAATAACGATCTTCGTGATAAAAAAATCTATATATTTCCATTTTCTCACATTTTGTACAGCTCATTTCTAGTTGGAACAGGTATATCACCTATTGTCGAAGTCAGAGAAAGTTTTGATCACTGAGATAACAATTATTCATTACAACTGCCATAACATTTTTTTTCAGTTACTGCGCGTGATAAATATGAAAGGTTGATCCTCGAGATTAAAAAAAGAACGTGAGAACGTTAATCAAAATTAATACTTCCTTTCTCTATTTTGCAGGAAAATGTAAGATAGGAGTCATCGCCCATGACTTTTCAGAAGATTATCTTAAAGATTTTAAGATATCTACTTTTCGCCGCACACAGCCCACGACATTCAAGTGTGCAGCACTTGTTCTGATTGGAGGGCAGCTGTCACATGATCCGGTGAAGTTAAATGACAAACAGCTTGGTGATCTTCAGCAGTTCTTTCTGGCATCAAATGCAAGTCGTTCGGAAAGGTTTCACAAAATGCCCTACAGATTTATTAATTGTTGTATGTAGAATCGGCGGTGATGAAGATGATGGTGATAGGTAGAATGGTGATGATGAACATGTTATAGCCTACTCATTATAAGGTTGTGGTGGCATCGTGGTCTAGTGGTTACGACTCTCGTCTTTCAATCGAAGGGACGTGAGTTTGATTCCCAACAAGGTGTGTTTTCCTTCAGCAACAAATTTACCCGTTTTGTGCTGCACTCAACCCAGGTTAGGTGAATGGGTACCCGGCAGGATTAATTCCCTGAATGTACCAAGCGATTTTAGCAGCTGGAACAACAAATTTTTTAGGTCTTACTATTGATAACAAACTTACGTGGAATGCCCATATCAACAATATATGCAAAACTGTGGCAAGAAATATTGGAGTCATCAATAAGTTTAAAAAACGTTCCTCCAGCACATGTGCTATCCATGTTGTATCGTGCAATAATTCTACCATATCGGAATTATATGGAAAACTAGCATGGGGTAATGCCTCTCAAACGAGACTCAACAAAGTCTTGTTACTTCAGAAAAAAGTTAGACGGGAACAAATTGCAACAAATGATTTTTTAACGGCTTTTTGTACTATTTGACCTCAGGAATAACATACTAAAAATCTACCCAAATCTGCATCCGGGAAAGTGGTTATTTTCAAGATGGCGTCAAAGATGGCTGCCATTCACTGAAATTGGATACAACTGACTCATTATCCACCCTAGAATCCTATTTTGATTCATATTCCATGGTCAAGGGGTAAAAAAAAATTGTTGATACAGGCTAGAGTGAATTATAAGCCCTCCAGTGTACCTGGCAAATCCAAGATGGCGCCCAAAATGGCTGCCGTAGGCGGAAAATCCACAATTCATCTAAGTGGCTTTAATTTGGTTTTTATTCAAGGGTTTTAAGGGTGAAAAAAAATCCAAGATCGTGTACAAAAATCCGAAATGGCTTCCAAAAATGGAGTTTAAATGGCTGTTGATAATTAAAATGGACATAGTTCATTTCATATCCACCTAGGACATAATGAATTTGGTGTCTAGACCATGTTTTCAATGGTCAAATAAGTTATAGGGACAAGTGACAAGGACAGTCAGTGGTCCAGTATGTGGTCCAAATGGAGTCTAACATTGTTGCTGCTACTTAAAAAAAACCGACATAGTTAATTCAATACCCAGAAATATTATTTTTGTGTCTATACCATGGTTAAATGGGTCAAATAATACATTGGGGCAAGTTACAAGAAAAGTCAGTGGTCTGGTATGTGCAAAAATCAGCGATGGATTAAAAAAATTGATTCTGAAATGGCTGCTAACACTTAAAGCGGACAAATCTCATTGCATTTTGGCCTGGGAGATGTGATTTATGATGTCTAAACCACTGATTTCTAGGGTCAAATAATGTATCATGATAAGTTACAAGGACAGTCAGTGGTCTGGTATGTCCAAAAATCGAAGATGGCTTTTAAAAATTGATCTTAAAATAGGCTGCTAATACTTAAAGCGGACATACTTCATTTTCATATTGGCCTTGGAGATGTGATTTTGGTGATTAAACAACTGGTTTCGAAGGTCAGTTAATTCATTAGGGCAAATTACAAGGACAGTCAGTGGCCTGGTTTTTCGAAAAATCTATGTTGATCAAAAATTGATTCTAAAATGACTGCTATTACTTAAGCAGACATAGTTTATTTCATATCGGCCTGGGAGATGCGATTTTGGTGTCTAAACCACTGCTTTCAAGGGTCAAAATAATAAATTAGGACAAGTTTTAAGGACAGTCAGTGACCAGAAATCCAATATGGCTTTCAAAAATTGATTCTAGAATGGCTGCTGATAATTAAAAGTGGCATAGCTCATTTTATATCCGTCTGTGAGATATAATTTTGGTGTCTAAAATATGGTTTCAAGGGTCGAATGAAATATTAGGACAAGTTACAATGACTGTCAAAAAATTCCAAGATGGCTAAAAAAAGGAGTAAAAAAATGTCTGATGTTACTTATAAAAGGACATAGTTTGTTCAATATCTGTCTGGGAAATATGAGTTTGGTGTCTAAACAATGGTTTAAAGGGTCAAGTAAAACACTAGGGTAAGTTACAAGAGCGTCAGTTGTCTGTTTGCTAAAAAAAATCCAAGGTGACTTAAAAAAAATGGGGTGTAAATTCACTGTTGTTACTTAAAAGTATACATAGTTTATTAGAAATAAACCTTGGATATGTATAATTTTGGTGTATACACTAGAGCTTAAAGGGTCAAGTAATATAATGGGTTAAGTTGAAACGACAGTCAGGTGTCAGGTATGTCAAAAAATCGAAGATAGCTTTAAAAATTGGGGTTTTAAATGACTGTTGTTACTTGGGGATATTATTTTGGTGTCTACCCTAGGGTTTCAAGGGTCAAAAAATACTTTGGGACTGGTTATCATGATATGTAGTTATCCATTTTGCCTTAAAATCCAAGTTGGGTTCACAAATGGGTTCCAAAGTGATTGTTGTTACTTAAAAATTAACATAGTTCAAACAATATCAACCTCTGAGAAATAATCTTGGCATCTACATGCATGTGGATAAGTTATCATATTGTTTCATGAGTTGGTAACAGCACCCATTTTTATGAAAATTTAGAATCCACCATGAAGTTTTTTACTATTTTTACGAAATGTAATACTAACCATCCTTCCTACTTGTCCGAATGTATTATTTGACCCTTCATACCACAATTTACACACCAACATTATTTCTTACAGATAGATATTGTAGAACTCTTACCATTATTGAGTGATATGAGTCGTTTGAGATGCCTTTTTTGAAAACCCTCTTGGATTTTTAGGCAAACTGGACAACTGCATATCACTGTAACTAGTCCAAACGTATTATTTTAACCATGAAATCATAGTGTGGACACCGAAATAACATCTCCTTGGTGGATTTTAAATTAACAATGTCCATTTTTAAAGTAACAACAGTCATTTTGGACTCCGATTTTGGGAAACCATCTTGGATTTTCGAAATACTGGATCACTGACTGTCCTTGTTCCTAATTTTTCTGACTTTTAAAACCATGGTATAGACATCAACATCATATGCCCTTGACGGATATTACCTGAAATATGTCCATTTGTAAATACCAGCGGCTAATTTATACTATTTTTTAAAGCCACCGTGGACTTTTGGACATACTTGACCACCCATCGTCCTTGTAACTTATCCCAATGCATTATTTGACCCATTTAACCATGTTATAGGCACAAAATCATATTCCCGAATATTGAACAAATTATGTTCGGGGTTTTTTTAAGTAGCGACAGCATTTTTTTTTACTCCATTTTTGGAAGCCATCTTGGATTTTTTAATATACCGGACCACTGACTGTCCTTGTAACTTGTCCCAATGTATATTTTGACAATTGAACCATGGTCTAGACGCCAAAATCATATCTCCCAGGTGAATATGATATGAGCTATGTCCATTTTAAGTATTAAAAGCCATTTTAAACTCAATTTTTGGTAGCGATCTTGGATTTGTGAACACACAAGACACCTGGCTGTCCTTGTAACTTGTCTCGATGTACTACTTTACCATTAAAACCATTGAATAGAAACCAAATCAAAGCCACTCAATAAGTAATAAATGAATTGTGGATATTTTAGCCTACGGCAGCCATTTTGGGCACCATCTTGGATTTTCATATCACCCTGGAGTGGTAATATTTACTCTAACTTGTATCAATGAATTCATTTACCCACTGGACCACGAAATATGAACCGAAGTAGGATTCTAGGGTTGATAATGAGTGAGCTATATCCATTTTCAGTGAATGGTGGCCATCTTGGACGCCATCTTGAAAGTATCTACACTCTAAAAAATGATGTGCTAATCTAGCTCTTAAAGAGCGCGTACAGTGACTGCACTTCGGAGTGCTGATTTGTCTAGTTCAAATTTGAACTAGACAAATCAGCACTCCGAAGTGCAGTCACTATGCACGCTCTTTAAGAGCTAAATTAGCACTTCATTTTTTAGAGTGTACTTTCCCATTTGCGGATTTTGGTAGATTTTAAGTATGTTATTTCTGAGGTCAAATACTGCCAGAAACAGTTGAAAAATCATTTGTTGCAATTAGTTCCGGGTCAAACCATATATTGACCCGTTTAAGTACTTAGAATAATATGCAATATGTCCTTCAGAGCTCATACGGATGAATTGTTTCGTCAGAAACGTATCCTTAAAGTCAGTGACCTGTACCGCTATTCCAATTCATGTATCAGCTAGATAGAAATAGTGCACCTAATGTCCTTCAAAAGAAATTTATGATAAACAATATTTTGCATTCATATAATACGAGACAGTCCAATGACTATCACTTACCTAAAAGTAGAACAGTATTTACTAGCAAAACTGTATTTTTTTACAGGACTATAACTCTGGAATTCTCTGGACAGAGTAATAAAAGAGGCAGCTAATCTGAAATTACTCATCAAGAAAATCTTCTGAATTCTTATTGATTCAATCAAATATTTTGTGAACTTATCCATGGTAGTGTTGGTTATTTTAAAGTCAATATTTAATTTTGTATATAGTGTATATACATTTGTGTTACAGTGTTTATATCTAGATAAATTTATAGAATTTTGCTCATTATTTTTACTCTACTTATATCATATTACCCTTGTATAAAATTTTGATAGGGGGTCTAAATCTTACAGGCTTTGCTTTTCAGTAGGCCCCTCCACTTTTTTTTCATTTCATTGGTACGTTTCAATCCTGCATGTGTTAGGCAGTTGATGCATCTTTTCGTAGTAAAATGATTAATTACGAAATGTACTTTGAGGATTTGTGGAATATGAATATATCAATAAA